>NW_027395284.1:1259615-1299064 GCF_027580225.2 Misgurnus anguillicaudatus | reverse complement strand
TTTCTGATAAATTTTCTTGAAGCGATCACATGAATTCATATAATTCTCCCATCTAGAAAATAGCTTTGGTACGTTCCTTAAGTTTTAACGCGTTATAAACAAACAAAAAAATACAAAAACACAGCTATAGTGAGCAACGTACAGAGCTCTGTACAATTACTATACAACAACAACAAAAAACGCATACCTATTACCTATTAGCTTATTTTGAGCTCAGACCCAAAGGTATTGGCAGTTGCTGTAATTTCTTTTTTTATCTATTTTCTAATGTCCATGAAATAACTTAATGCAACATACAACCTTGAAGTTAGGTAATTTTTGTAGCCTTCGTGTTTGCTTTCCGTATTGCAAGACATTTGCAGGGTTTGGGAACACGCTTAGTCAAGCAACCAATCAAAATTCGACCTTGCCTCTCAGATCGCCCTTTACTAAAATATTTCAATTTTATCTTATTATTCACTCTAGGAAGAAAATACACTAGGCAAATATGATTTTTAAATAGCACATTTTATCATTAAAATGCCATTCAACATTAATGGTGATCTAAGGGGGCGGGATAGTGCCGGCGATCCTGGAAATCAGCAATATTTCTGACAATTTCATGTGTAACACTTTATTAGTGTGTGGTGTTAAGTTTATAACTTGCAGATTTTACATATTTTACATATCAAAATTTTGATAAATACATACTTATTAATATTTCCTAAATGTCCCCTGATCTTGAAATCATCATGATGGCAGCCTCCATTTTAGAAAAAAGTGGATTTAGGCTAATTTGTTTGTGGTGTAACTGTCTTTTTACTTCAAATAAACACCACAGACACAAGTGGATGTTTCACCAGTGTTGTTGTTTGTATTATTATTTAAAATTAAAAATGTTATTTAATTGAGGAATGACCCAAACAGCCCAGATAGCATGCAACCATTGAAACAATGTTAAAAATCGTTAATTTGTCAATGTTAATACCATTGAATCAATATCACGTTTGCACCCTCCATTAATATTGAAAAAAGATTGACATTTCAACAAATCACCATTACTGTGATCAGTGTTTGCTTTAGTTGGGCCCTAAAAAAGCAATCAGTTTCAATTTAACTTTGAAACACAACTTTCTTTTCCAATGCACATTTGTTTCTACATAAACACATACAAACACTTAAAAAAGAAAAGAAAGATTTAACTTAGTGAATAACAAGAGTCAAGGACCCAACTAAAGCAAACACTGATTACAATAATGGCGATTTGTTGAAATTTCAATATTTTTTCAATATTAATGGAGATGCAAACCTGACATTGATTCAATGCAGTTAACATTGACAAATCAACTGTTTTTTACATTGTTTCAAAGGTTTGCATGCTTTCTGGGAGTGTTTTATTTACTTATCCTATAAGTGTTCATTCTGATAACTGTGGCTCAGAAATACCAGTTAATGTGTTTCCAGTACTTTCAAGGGCTTTCAAGAACAAAAAAGCTTTTGAAAGTCAGAGCTAAAGAAACATTCCCCAGATCACCCAGTTTAGCTTACTGCAGAGGAATGCTTTGTCCCCTTTCAGCTCTCCTTAACTTATGAACTGAATCGGAAGGCGAAAGGGTCATGGAGAAGAAAGGGATGTGAGGGTCTGCAGGATGGGTTATTTAGTGCATCTGAAAAGCCTCCACGCTCTCAATGAAATGCATTTCGGTCCTCACTGAGAAAAGCTATATGAGATCTGATTTGCTGGACATTTACTCGACCTGCATTCAAAGATTTCCGTATCTAAGTGCTCTAGAACTCGGATCGGTGAGATTCCGGCATGCGCCTGGGTTTCTCTTCTCAAACCAATGGTGGTTTAAGTGCCGGGGTCAGAGGTCACATGAGTCGCCTGCTTCTGTATCCTTGACTCTCATTGCAGCGGCGGTCAAAGCAACCAGCCAGCCGCACCCTAATTTGTATTAGCAAGACAAAAAGTCAGGGAGGAGCCAAGCTTTGATATGACTGAGATTTATGGGCGTGATGAAATCCGGATTGAATATACTCCGTTTCCCCGTTTTCTATATCTTTTGCTAAGATCTAAATGCACTGCTTTTGTTCCAGAAGATGGGCGCCTGGATGAAAAGGCGATAAACTGAATAAGGGGCGGCGTGGGGAGGGTCCCCGGGTAACCGGAGTTGCTCTTTTCACGTTTCCTTCAGCTGTTGTGGATCAAAGAAGAAAGTTCACAGGAGAAGAAAAAGCACACTGGGTCCTTCAGAGGTCCTTGTTCTTCTTCAGTGCCGTGTTAAGATGTTTGCTAACATGATGAAAAGTGCATGAGACTTCAAGTTGTTAACACTGGGATGCTCTTATTACCTTTATAACCAATAAGAGAGTGAGGAAAGCTTAAAGGCAGCAAATTAGGATCCTTTTCACCTTAATAATGGAGTATGTGTGGCATCAAACTTCATGGTCCGATGTAGGGATGCACTGATATAAAACGTCTTGATACCGATATTAGATTATGCTTATACCGATAGATTTGTTTAAATTGCTATGGCATGAAATCCATAGCCAGTGTCATCTTCAGTTTTAACCCTTCAAATACACCCTGCTGATTCCCAGATGATGCACGTCTCCATGTCCTGTAGTAAATAGTGTTCAACACCCATGACCCACTGGGTGATAAATAACCTCTAAGGTTAACCACGTTTGAAATAGAGCTGTGAGACCATTATGGGTCCCCAGAGTTTTCCTGACATTACCAATATGTTTTCAGTATGCTTAGCCTTAGCACATCTGATAGGACATGTTTTGTGTTTTGTTGAGCAGCCATGGTTGAATACACAAATGCATGTTAAACAAATGATGGTCTTGGAACGTATTGATTCACATCGGTGTATGTAGGTGATAAAGTGCATGGTTGATGTGATATTATGCATTTATTTTAAATATTACATTCGAACATAAATAATAGGGACATGTAGTTGTTTGCATTTAAACAATTAGGTGGGAATTGGAAAGTAACATTTGTACACGTGTCTAGTTGATTGCAATTTGCATTTTGCCATTGCTTGGGTTCACAGTACACCCTATAATATTTATAATCCAATAGATCAAAAGAAAAAAAAACAAGCTTCTTCATACCCAGCAGGACAATGATGTTGATTTAGCAGCATAATAAATTAATATCAATTCTGAAAGAAGATTACTGTCTAATGTATAGGGCTGTGCAAAAATATCGATACAGCCAACTATAGTGATACATTTCCCCCCAATAGTGTATCGATATTTCAATCTCTACTATCAATAAAAAATATATATCAAATCCCTCTGTGTGCGTCAAACAACCTCCTCTGGTGCTGCTGTAGGTGTCGCTGTCCAGTTGTCTGTCATATACGGCCATTCGGCCAATGTCTCAGAAGTTAGCAAAAGTGAGAAAATGCCAGAAAATGTAAAAACACCTGCAGCTTTCAAAGCAGACGTGTGGAAGCACTTTGGCTTTAAAAAAAAGGTTTTTTATAAATTCAGCTCTATTTTTCTTACATTTTTGATAAAAAAAGGAAAAAGTATTGCAATGTATCGCAACATGCAATGTAATGTATCGCACCGTGATACATCGTACCATGACCCATGTATCGTGATATGTATCGTATCGTGAGGCCCTTGCCAATACCCAGCCCTACTAATGTATAACTAATGTCACATTCAAAAAGTGTCTGGGTCAGTGACAAAAATTTTAATGCGTTTTTGTAATATTTCTCTTGACATAGCCTATGCTGAAAACAGCTATGTTATTTTTTTAAATAATCTTTGACAAATTATGTAAAAATGTATGTAAAAAATCATATTACACTAAACCAGATGATTATATTTTATTCCACATTTTTTATGAATATATTTTAATTTTAAAAAATACTAGTTAAACCAATTGACACAGACCGGTTACACCGCAATGACCTTTTTGTAATTATCCCCCAAATATTTTTTCAAAATGAAATAAAACCAGAAATTTTAGACTTGGTCCTCAAAAAAGAGAATGTATGCAAGTAATCTGCTAATTTATTTTGACATTTTAACCCTTTTACATTTAATTACGGACACAAAATAATTAAGGTCACGTCATTGACCCGTCTACATTTTTGTTAGACTAAATACAATAAGCTCCATAAGACGAAAATAAACTAATAAATTATTTTCATTATATCTGATGAGAATAATATCTTACTGTCTGAGTTTAGGATTTATGATATTAACAACATCTTTTAATTTGTAATTCAACGTAAGACAACAGTGCAGCTTTTAAACGAGTATCTGGCTCCATCTAGCGGCGAAATATATACAACAGCTGAAAACTGATGGGTGTGGTGTTTCATGCACTAATCATTAACAGGCCAGCAAGCCTTGGAAATATTGGATATTCAGTTTTCATTGATGCATTTTCATTAACTCAGAGGACAGAGTCCTGTAAAACATCCCCACTTCGTTTAAAAGTAGGCCACCATCATTAAAAAATGGTTAAAATCACTCCACATCATTTTAAATAGTTTTAGTCTTTTAATAAAATTCTGTGGTGTCATTCTTGCATTGATTACAAAATCATTGACCCACAATAATGTTATATACTATTTTTTTCTATTCAAGTATCTTAGAAATGTGTTTAATTTAATATTCTGTATTCAACAGGTTAATAAAGAACATGTTGTTGTTGTTTTGTCAATACAAGCGACCAAAATATAGTTGTAATTTTATTTTCAACTAAAGTTAAAATTTTAAAGTTTTAGTTTCTTAACTGACCCTCAGTAGGATACTTTAAAGATGGCTCATAGGTACACCATGAAAAATAATTTCTATGTCACATCTGTTTTTCCTTTTAACTGCAAGAAAGCCTGTAAAAATGACCTCACCCGCTGTGTTTCCTTTTGGAAGTGGTTTACTCTATTCTGTCGTGATACAAATGAAAAACTTATATTTCATGAAATGAAGTTTCTCTTACAATGCATCCCCTTACTGGTAATTTTGGATAGCCTAGGTATTTCTATATAAAGTATTTCCAATTGAGACAAGGAAAAAATTAGATGTTTTATTTTTCCTTAAAACAAAAAAATACAAAAAGACAACTCATAAAGTGATATAATCACATGTAAAATACACATTGTAAAATATTTTGTACAAAAAGAGTCTAACTATAAAGTTCAGCAATGGTAAATACATAGCACCATTTCCGATAATTCGAACACAACACAAACTCTTTCTTTAATGGATATGCTTCGTATGGCTATAAAAAGCAACTTCAAGTCAACATCAACAAGATCCCTTTAAGAATACACACTTAATTACATTTAAAAAAAAAACTATATATTTGAAAAGGGTTAAAACACACTATATAAAAAAAAAGATTTATACTTTTCTTATATCTTTCCTCCTCCAGTAAAATCTTTGAAAAATCAGGGCCTTCATTGAAATGTCATTGCATTACTATTTACAAAAAAGCTATGGAAAACTGATATAAATAGGCTCACCAACCAAAGACACAGATCTGTTTCACGCAAACAATGTCTTGGCAGTATTGAATCTTCATTGATTGTCACTTTCTTTGATCACATTAGGTCTAAATACTCATGCCTGGAGGGGACAGCTATAAAGTCTATAGGCTGAGTAGTGTTCAGTTCCAGGAAAAAGGGTGAATTTTCATTCTTTCTTCCTCAGGACGATGTAAATGAAGCCACTGATGAGGGTAAGAGGGAAGGCCAGCCAGGCCAGAACAAAGGCGTATCCCCAACTCTCATCACCTTTTTTCTCGCTCATCACTGTGTAGATGATGGCACCGCTCATCACAAACAGGCCTGAAAGAGAGGGAGAGAAAGAAAGAAAGAGTGTAAGTACATGCAAAATCCATCCCAAATGGGATCTGACAAGCCGGGAAATGAGATACATACTGGCAAGGATCTGGAAGACAGCCGTGAAGAAGAAGCGTCCTCCCTTTACAAGGGTGAAGAGCTGGCAGAGGAAGATGATGAAGGAGGTCAAGCAGAAGATGGTGGCTAGGACCATGAGCGCTTGTACCGCTTGCAGCCAATCTTACAGATGGTAGAGAAACAAAGACAAGAAAACTTACTTCAATAAACAGATTTACTGGGTCACTGAACTGTTATTGTTTTGACTTTTTTTTAAATCTCATAAAGCCTTTAAACTGATGTATTGTTCCCTTAACTCTGGATATGCACCATGTGGCACTGAATTGGTTTACTTTAATACAAACTTTTTAAACAATGCATGCTATAAAACAAAATGCCATTACATTTACATTTCACAAAAGCTTCACTCAGCTCACCTGCATCATGTGCCCCAGAACAACCAGACCCTCCATTGGTTTGTTCGCAATGATACCAGAGGTCAAAACTTTTAGATCCATTTGCTCTCCACGCCTGTTTGTTTATTCAGACACACCCACATGATTACACACACACACACATAAACCCAAGAGCTACAGCATGAACCACAGACTATGTAGCATATAAGCTCGAGGCGATACTTACATTAGCACACGTGGCAACGAAGAGAATAATCAAATCTATCAGATGCAAGACTAGCGTTGATAACAGGATGGCCAGCATTTTGGGGTCCGCCTGACAGGACAGAAAGAGAAAGTTATCAAGCTCCTCCTCCCCGCGTAACTTTGCAACATCACAATGGATAATTTGCTCGTGCAGTTCCTCATCTGACCAGAAGGTCGCGCTGCGCTCAAACTCATCATATCCAGCACAAAACGCGGACTTTTTAATTAAAAACAAAGTTGGTATGTTGAAATACTACATTTATAATTAACTTATCCAAAAACGAACAGAAATGATTGAAGAGAGATTTGTGTATTTCTCAAAAAAAAAGAAGATAAATATCCTCTCGTGCGTTCAGTCACGTCACTTTTTGGCGGTGCCGCCTTTTTCGTCCTCTCTCAAAAGTTTCCTTTTGCAAGGAAAATAAAAAACACGATAGGTTACAAAATACAATAGATGTAATAAATGTGGGATATGACGTTTGAGGCAGTTATCTGATGAAGAAAACAATGCTACGCACGTTTGTTTTCATCCAGATCCGTTATTGCGCACAACTAACGTAGTTAAGTATGAAAACGTTTGCTTACAACAGAAGACTATTACTATATCTATATCAGCACGCAATTAAAAGTAATACATTGATAATAACAATTATTTAACAACTATTTGCATAAAACACCAAAGTTATGGAAAAAAGCAACGGCTTGCAACGAGACGAGGATTTCTCCACGTCGTGAACCCAAACGGGAATCTCCTGAAATGGCGTACTGTAATATCCATCAAAAAAGTAAGTAAAAACAAAACCTCCATAGTGATCCAACTTACAGGTAAAAGAGAGAGAGGGAGAAATCCTTCAATACAGAGAGAAAAGAGCGCGCGCAGGAAGAAAACACTGGCTTGCGTTTTGCGATGATCCCACTATAGATTCAAAAGCGCACGAGTCTGTGAATTCCAGATGTAGTACCACAGCAGTATTTGCGTTTCTTTCTTTTTTCAGAAACGTGAGAACACCGCCCTGAAGCGTCACTGCGTCACACTTTTCTCTGTCTATCCCCTCCCATGCCTGACTTCTCACTACAAAAGGTTTGCAGTCTTAATATAATATGTCAGATGCATTTATTATTCAAGCGTTTAAAACCTCATCAAAACGTTTTGAGACTTTAAAGCAACTTTTTAGGGGAATACAGACAAAGTTACCACCTCAATCCTTTTGATATTTATATCAAAGGAAATAGTCATGCATGAATTCACACCATGCTCTTTTTTTATATGCACGTTTTCTATTTTGCACACTTACAGCAAGGTCAGCCATGTCCTCCATTTTAACACACTGCTGCTATTTAGTGGCACAGAGAGTGAGCCTCGTGAGGGTTGGTGTCATATGCGTGCGTGCGTGTGTGTAGCCCCATAAGCCCCTCCCAACGTACCCACGGTATGCCCGGTATGCCATGTTTCTGTTTACATGCATCTGGTGTGCACAGAACCCCCCAACCTATTGCAATATAAACAAGCTTTTATCTTCACAATAATTGGAACTGCATTTCGCCTCACTAAAGTCTTTGAACACTCTTTTGCTGTAGTAGTCTACAAAAGCGTCTCTTTTCTGCCACACCCTCATCAGTCTCATGGCAGCAGCTGTGTTTGTAAATACAGTGAGGGAGGCGTTCCCTGTGCCAGCCTTGTTTTTCTTTGGGTTGGAGTTTTGGACAGAGTGGTTGTGGGTTGGCTCAGGAGCTCCGCTTTCTGTGAATTTGATGAATTAGAGGTCGGAGTTGCTGGTTAGCAGAAGCCGGGCGATATGTTTGCCCCGATCTCCAAGTCTGATGCAGGTCAAAGGGAGGGCCATAAATACACATCATTGAATTGCTTAAAGTCTATTTGATCCACAGTCTGACATTTAAAGGTGCACGCTGTGTCTGCGCTTGCTTGGTATGCAGCAATGTTTTCGTTTGGTCAGTAACCCATTTTTTTGCAAACTACCCAAAATACATTCAATGACTACCCTGCTGAAAAAAAACAATAAAACCATTACAGAAAATTCTAATGGTTTTATTGGTTTTATTGGGAATTGTATTGGTTCTAATGGAATATGGCCCAAAACACACTACAGTGTATTGGTTTTTGTTGGTCTCTAATGGTATGTATTGGTTCTATTGGTTCTATGTATTGGTTCTAATGGAATATGGCCCAAAACACACTACAGTGTAGTGGTTTAAATGGTGAAAGCTAATGGTTCCTACTGGTAATTTAATGGAAACCATTAGAATTTTCTTTAATGGTTTTATTGTTATTTTTTCAGCAGGGTAGTTAAGGGTGTCCAACTAAATTTTTATCCATATTATGAAAGAGAAAGGAAGGAAATTATAAGCTAATGAATTCTGACAACTGACAACTGAATTCAGCAATGACCTATCATATTTTCATAAATTTATATCAAACACAAACAGATAACCTATGTCATAAATTTAAATGAATACTCTAATGGTAATTTAGAGATAAATGAAGGACATTGATCCAAATATGTAAAACAAGTTGTTTTTAACACACACACACACACACACACACACACACACACACACACACACACACACACACACACACACATACACACACACACACACACATACATTCTGGATTCCATGTTTTGTGGGGACATTCCATAGACGTAATGCATTTTATACTGTACAAACTGTATATTCCCTTCCCCTAACCCAAACCCTAACCCCAACAATCACAGAAAACTTTCTGATACTTCACATTTTCAATAAACATCATTCTGTTTGATTTATAAGCTTGTTTCCTCATGGGGACATCAAAATGTCCCCACAAGGTCATTTTTTAAGATAGCACAGTCATGCTTATCAAGCAAATGTTTTACTGGTGATTGTTAAGTTTTCAATTTAATACAGTGGATGTATTCAAATAAAAAAAATTATGGGCACTTTCTGTTTTGAAGCTTACTTCCTGCTTAGTGTGATAAACTATAACTTGATAACTTGCCGCACCCAAACTTAAAGGCCACCTGTTATGCCCATTTTTACAAGATGTAATCTAAGTCTTAGGTGTGTCCAGAAAGTGTCTGTGAAATTTTAACTCAAAATACCCCACAGATCATTTATTATAGCATGTCCAAAATGCCCCTATTTGGATGGCAGCAAACATGCGCTGTTTTTGTGTTTATGTACCTTTAAATGCAGATGAGCTACTGCTCCTCACTCTCTTACCAAAAGAGACAGTGAGCGCTTAATATATCTGATTCCTGTGAATACAGTCTGAGACAATAGTATCTCACTATCGAGATATGGCTGACAGCATACAACTCGCTGAGGGTGGAAACTGTCATTCTGTGGCCGTGGGCGGGGCTTTATCAGTGTGATGTCACATTAACAAGGGAATCAAAACGACATGTCTAATGAGACTGCTTTAGTTTAAAGGTAGGGTATCACACTTTGAAAAATGCTAAAGGTAGCCGACTAATGAAATCACGATCCCACCCTCCATCAATCGCCTTCCAAAGTCACGCCTCCTTCAAAACACATGAACACACACACTTGGGGGACTGGGCCCGTTCTGGGGGTGGGGGCCTGGGGCTTGTTCTCTGGTGAGAAAACTTTGCAGTACAAAGTGAATAACATTACCAAAATAACCAACATAAACAACTGGTTTACATCAGAATTAGTTAAAGCACACTTTCGGTTGTGTAGACGTAGTAACTATATCATTACGCTAATCCGTAAATTAACACAAATTTCATAAGAAACACAACGTTTCATCAAAGTAGAATATCTGAATCCATCTCAACACAAACATATCGCGTACATACCTTACCAAACTAAACAGTGCAACGACCCTTTCAGACCCTTTGCCTCCTGCAACTGTTTGCATCTCGTGGTAAAGCATTAAAGTTACAGATGTTAATTTGGATTTTTGCTCTTTGTTGATCCAGGCAGTTTTTGCTGTTGTTGTTATAAAACACGTCTTTTGTTTTTTGGCTCCTGTGCAGGTTGTCAATTCAGCAAAAAAGTTTGCCATTCTCCCTCTGTTTAGAGATGGGAGGTGAGGGCACGTGAACACGCTGATGACGTATGGTGTCTGTGTGAACAAGCTGCACGGTGGCATTCAAATTACGCTAACAGACAAAAAAGGCAACTTCAGTTCGGACCGAGAACTATGATTGGTTGAAAATTTTTTGGTCCTACGTCTTTCACAGATGACATAAATTTCTACAAATACATTTAAACAACATAGTGATTGCTATCAGGATGTGTGGAGACTTTTAACCAGCATAACTAAAAATGTTTCAGGATTAAATGTGATACCCTGCCTTTAATGAGGATTAAATAAGGAGTGGCT
The DNA here is from genome assembly GCF_027580225.2 of Misgurnus anguillicaudatus. Classification (NCBI taxonomy): domain Eukaryota; kingdom Metazoa; phylum Chordata; class Actinopteri; order Cypriniformes; family Cobitidae; genus Misgurnus; species Misgurnus anguillicaudatus. The sequence continues at coordinate 1,288,199 of NW_027395284.1, read as the reverse complement.
GGATTTTTGCCATTGTAGGGTTGTTGTGTTCACATACTGCCAACACACATTTATGTCCAAACAAAAAATGGATTTTACATAATAGGTGCCCTTAAAGACTAAATTTACTATGATCTTGAGACCAGATGGTTAAAATTATTAGTAACATTGACTCGTGAAGTTAACTTTTTTAGAAACTGTCTTACATAATTTATTGCAAATGCAACTGATGTAGTGTGATTATTTGTTATCTAATGCAATCAAATTCAAATGTTTTAGTATTAATAGTAGAAATCCTTTTTGGGGTCACTGCATCTAAATTGGAGACAAATAGACGGTACATTCTCATCAGCATGGAAGACAGTGATCCTTGAATCAATAAGACTGGATAAGCTGAATAGATGTGACAGTATTTCCTGTATGATCAACCGTATAGCATTAGCATATAAATAAGAGAATTGTTCGGTCATGTGGCTGTTTGTAATATAGCTTAACAGGAAGAGCCACAGGCCATATGAGTACTTATTGGAACAACATCGTTTTATATTTCAATACGAAAATGCAATATTCAGACTTAAACGTTTCATTGTGTTGAAGCGGTTAGCGATGCCAAAGTGACTCATGATAGAGAATGAAATGATAGCGTATGGTTTAAATTATACTACGTGTGATTCAGAGCTGTTTTGGTCTGGCTTAAATTAGTCTCCTGGCCACTAATGCAACAGCATTTCTACATTACAGTACTGTGACCTGTATTTCATGGCAAATCAGGTGTTTGTTCACATTGAAAACACAGGCATTTTGAAAAGTAAACTCTGTGTACCCAATGTGAATTTACGTCAATGCCAATACATCGCCCGCTCTTCAAATGTGGCATCAAAGCGTGCTTCAAGTTTACTTGCTTGGCCCGAGAGTAAAATCGCATCCAACTTCAACTCCACATCATTCATCGAGTGTTCACGCTCCTCTAATCTTAAATGTGTTTTGCAGTGTTTACATTTCATCACATGCCAAAAGCCTGATGTGGATGCCTAAAAACATATGTTGTGAGTAAAATCTTGAATAGTTGTGTTATTAGTCCCTGGCATTGCTCATAGTAATCAGTCCTGGTGAGTCACCACCGGGGGTTTTCTAAGGTCTGTCTGGTTCTAGAGGATCCACATAGGGAAAGATTGACAGTAATCGGTGAGACTTCAGTATTAGTTTTGGAAGAGGATGGACTTTGGGAATTTCAAATGTGTCTGGAGAAAAGGAGGAGCCATCATCATCCTGGAGCGGAGCCTGTAAAATAGTGAGCAAATGGAAGTCATTCACTCGCAGAGAAAAAAAAAACTTTATGGGTGTGGGCTGAAATGAGTATTATGTCACCACAGCACACGGCTTTAAATCCAAGGGAGGACATCCTGAACAGATGAGGCTAACATATTGAAATGCGTAGGGTGGAGGAGTGAAGCATTAACTCACATATGTCACAAATGGGTTAGATCAACAATTTATAGTGAGGAACTTTGGCCGTGTGGAGAAAATGCTCTGTAGCTTTAAAATCTGTCCGCAGAATTTCCATTTCTTCTTGACAAATAGGAAAAATCAGAAATATGAGAAATTGCTTCTTGGTCCACCACCAAGTTTTGCGTAACATGTCCCTCGAGGCAGCTTGTAGCTTGGACAAAAGTTCACAGCTGTGTGGCAAAAAAAAAAGATAAGGCTTTGTATTATGCTTGCAGTTTTTACCCATTCTCTCAGACCGCAGTCCAAGCGTTTCATGATTCCTAAAGGAACAGCTCTGAGATCTGTTGGTGAATGTTTACGTTTCACTTAGCCGCTATCAGATATCAGGCTGGAGGGCCTGTGAGTCAGCCTAAAGAAAGCAAGGGCACACTTACCATGGCAGTGTTAAAACACCCATACTAGTGTTCAATCTAACATTTCACTGAGCCCAGATGTTGTTTGGAGTTAGGATCTCTATAGCCTGAGCCAAGTGTGATCCAACGTTTGTCTCTCGCTCTCTTTCTCGCTGGGGCTGGAACTTTCTCCATTTAAAGAGCGCTTGTTCTAGGGTAAACTTGAGACCCTCAAAATCACACCATGACCAAAGAGGAGATGGCTTAACTTTACTGCCCACCCCCATCCCACTCCTAAGCTCTGCCCCTTTACCACGGCCCCCTTCCAGAGTAACAGCCGTATAAATCACAAACACACACCATGACGAAGCCCAGGCCTCGATGCTGCAGCCATCCCAACCATCTGCAAATCATTATCCCTGGCTTCCTGTTTCAGACTATGTCTTCAGCGCACACATCACTATTACTGCTCCAGACTGTCATACCGCTGTAGGAATCGGTTTGATAGTGCCTTAAGGAGACGAAAGAGAAGGTCGGGAAGGGCTCACATTTGCCTGCATTTGGGTTTACCCAAGGACCAAGATTGGGAAACACCAAAGTGGATGTCTTCTTTATTTGACACTCCCACTTCAAGTCATGCAGACTCCACTAATGAGCTGATGAGTTGAACCAGGTGTGTCAAATTAGGAAGTCGGCTCAAATTTGAAGTGTTGGGGGTTTGCTGCGATCAGGGTTGGGACACACGGTCCTTGACTCATCTGGGTTCCGTAAAATGCAGGCTGAAATGTGTCCACCGAGACCAAGTCAGAGTTGAAGTCCACTCGGATTACAGCAACTGTTTCCTCCCAGGATCGCATTCCTGCTGGTTTGACAATACTATAAACATTTCTATCTCATACTGGACATCTAACTTTTTTATTACATTTTAGGGAGGGGCTGCACGCATTTTATTTACATATTTTACATTTTGCAATTCCAAAAAACAAGATTAGCCAAGATTTATCCATCGTATTGCACAGAATCAACTCCACCTGGGAGGTGAGAGAGTGGTTATTAGCAGGCGTTAATGGAAGTTACGACAGCTGTTAGCACTAACATCTCTCTGGAGTTTAAGAAGGATGGGGCAGGTCATAATGGGAGACCGATGTGGGAAGGATTTCCTGCATATCCAGTCAGAATTGTCTTGGAATGCGAGAGCTCAGTATGTGCAGTTACCTCATCCCAGGGTGTTGGTTTGGTATCGTAAAAGCATTGACCTTAAATGCTTCTTGTTTTTAGAACAGCAACAAAATGAGTAAGAAATGTGAAGAGTGTCACTTTCCTTTACTCTTTGTGAAATACCTTGCTCTTTGTCTGTGACGCACATGGCCGATTGTTGTGCTTGAATTGAATTTCTTGGTAGAAAATGGAGATGTCCACTAGTCTTGTCAAATATTCAAAGTATATTCTTGTTTATTGTTAGTTTTTGGCATTTTATTTATATGTGGGTATTCATTTATATGACATTTATGTGGTATACTACTGCTTGATATTTCTTGATATACCAATTGTGACTCTGGACCACAAGTCATCAATTTTAAAGAGCTAAATAAATAAGCTTTCCATTGATGTATGGTTTGTTATTATAGGACAATATTTGAAATATAACTATTCAGTGGCACCCGGTGACTTCTTTTTTCCAGGGTGCACGATGCAAAATTCATCATTCGTCATGTGTGTGGGTCCTTATTTCAAAATATGTGTTCGGCCTGTCGAGGGATCCTATGTGCATCACGTGTCTTGTCAAAATAAGTGGCTGCTGCAGATGCGTCTTAAGGGTTTATGATAAAAAAGAGACGCTCGCGTTTGCCAGATAAAATCTCATGCGTAATCACAGTTTACTGTTAAGGGAGTGTCTTGCGTGTATTTTTTGAACGTGAGCGTTATTATAAACGGTTTTGACGCGTGTGCAGCAGGCACTTATTTTGACAAAACACGTGATGCACATGGTTCACATGACGCAACAAACGCATATTTTGAAAACACAAGCAACACACGTGACTCTCCGAACACATATTTTGAATTTGCGGCCATCTGAAGGGCAGTCACCAGCCACCACTGCAATTATTTGAAAATCTTGAATCTGAGGTAAAAAAAATCAAAATGTTGAAAAAAATCACATTTTAAGTTCAAAGTCCAAATGAAGTCCCTAGAAAGGCAGATATTACTGATTAATAGGGTTTGTTTCAGTGCTCTCTACTGGCTTACTGCTGTAAGTTGACTGAATGGGGATTAGGGTTCCAAAGTGGTGGAAGGTTTTCGGTAAATTGCTGGTAAATTTTCGGTGACCTTTCCATGGGAACTAAATTTCGGGAATTTTGGAAAATTCCAAATAAGAAACTTAATGGGAATTTATGGGAATTATTTGGAAATTTATATAAACTACATCATATACAAACAAAAATAAACATTTAGTTTGGCCATAAGCAGACATGCACGCAGAGTATTACAAATTTTGAAGAATCCTGATACTTACGCTCATCAAGCCTGGATTTATTTGATCAAGAAATACTGAAGGATTTTTGTTTATATAAATGCAAGCTTGATGAGCACAAGAGACTTCTTTTAAAAACATTAAACATATTAATGTGTTCAAACTTTTGGGTGGTTTGGGGGTACTTTTTTTGTTATCTCACCTAAATCTTTTCTCATTCAGTGTATTTATCTTTACAAGGGTATAATGTTGTTGCAAACTAGCTTACACACAGCACAAGGTGGATTTAAACAAATGTATGTAATTTACGTGAATACATGCAAAGATGGGCATTTTGAAATTATTTTGTGTGCAGGATTCAAGAAATGATTGGTGCATGTTATGGAAGAATGCAAGTTTAGGGGGTGTGGCCTCAATGGCCCTTCAGTAAGCAGTGTGCTGTGTGCATGTGACTGAGGAGTGCATTGATGAAATTCAACTAAAATGAAATCTTGTTGATTTAAAGGGGTCATAGCGTGAAAATTTGACTTTTTCCATGTTTAATTGCTATAATTGTGTCCCCAGTGCTTCTATCAACCTAGAAAACGTGAAAATGATCAACCCAGTAACTTTGTTTGGGTAAGCCATTTTCCTGCAAGCATATGAAAAATTAGGTCGTTCAGATTTTGTGAGGTAGGTAGCAAGGCCAATTACAATAATACCGCCCCCTTTATCTACACTATCCAACCACAGCACTGCTATTTAGGGCAAAGAGAGAAAGAAAAAATACTTGACAGCACAATTGAGTTTCAATTCCAACAAACCACCAACATTGTGATCAGTGTTTGCACTTCATCCGCTCATTTGCATTTTAAATGACACACCCAAAAACAACACAATAAAACTTCACTTACGCACTCTAGGGACACCAAATATTTATTTTACACATTAAAAAAAATCTCATAATATAAACAAATATAAATATTTAAACAAAATTATGCTGCAAGATTTCTTTTAAGTACATTTAAGTTCCCTGTTTTAGGCAACTTAACTTTTATTCCTGTTAATTCCATATTCACATTAATTAATTCCCATGGAAAGTTTCCAGCCTTCCAGCCCTAATAGGGATACATATAAACCTGACCTAGCAAATCCACAAAGAGCGGGTAGCACTGAGAGCAAGTTTGTAGGTGAGTTTCTGGCCAATTTTTGTGTGATTTTGATGCATAAAGTGTTGGTATATTTACGGTTGGAAATGTAAAAATATCCCTTAATGAAACATAATGTTTACTTAATATCCTAATGTTTTTTGGCATAAAATAAAAATCTATAATATTGACCCATGTATTGGCTTTTCCTACAAATATACCTGTGTGACTAACGAATCACGGTCACAAATTCAGAAGAGCAAGCAATGCTATGCAAAGCTTGCTATTTGTTTTACAAGTCTTAACCGTTTCAAACTCCTGTAATTGTAATGCTTGCTAAACTAATTGTATCATGCAGTGAAGTATTTTCTTGGCTCCACAGTGCACATTTATCTCATTGCGTACATTTCTAGGGAAGTGCCAAGTTCATGTTATGTCATGATGAGCGTTTCTGTAAAACGGCTATTTAAATGGCAGTTGTGCCAAGGTGAAAGAAGTGCACTTAATAAATGTTATAAAATAGTCACTCATGCTATTTTGAGACACTATTTTTTTTTTAATACACAATTTTTACAATACACTAAAATCAGTGTAAATATTACTGGTATTTTTACTATACTTTTTATACCGTGCACTGAAATATTACTCAAGTAGAACTACACATTAAATTAGCATATTTGTAGTGTATAGCTTTATTATTTAGCACAAAAAAAATGTATTTGCTGTTTCAAATGTACTTCATGTTATAGTTACACAAAATTTGATTAATTTATTCGTGTCCGTGGCACGAAATTCAGCTTTTTTGCATTCTTTCCTTGACCACGAATGTCTTTTTCGTGTGATTTTATGTATTGTTTTTAAATCATTGTCGCTTGGGATTGGGGTTAGATTTGGGGTTTAGGTTAGGACGTACTTTTATGTATTGATTTTTACATGTTTTTCTTCCACTTTTAAAACTATTCTCGCCTGAAGTTGGGGTTATAATTGGGGTTTGGGTAAGGATGTCTAAAAATGTGATAACAGAAAGTGATTCTAACCCCAAGCGACAATAGTAAGAAAATAGGAAAAAACAATGAGAAAACAATACATAAAATAAAACGAAAAAGAAAGGACACAAGAAACTATTTATATAAATTCGTGCGAGTGTCACGAAAAAGACATTCGTGCTCAAGGCACGAAAAAGCTGAATATCGTGCTATGGACAAGAATAAATGTATATGTTTTGCGTGACTATAACACGACTTTCTGTGAGATCAGTCTGACTTACACATACACTGAAAAAAATACTTTGCTGCCTTAAAATTTTTTGTTGAGTCAACTCGGATTTACAAGTCATTTCAACTTACTATTATTTATCTTGACTAGAGATGAGTTGTTATAACTACAGGTGAGTTGTTATAACTTATAAAATTAAGTTTACTTTTCTTAACTATACTTTGTAAGTTGTGACAACTCATCTCTGTTGACATGACTTGTCAATCTGAGTTAATTTAACAAAAAAATTTCAGCAAAGTATTTTTTACAGTGTAGGTTTTTTCACAAGTTGATTTGGGAGTCCAAATTCATGTGGCACAATGGGTATTCTGAATTGAATGGAACAGGGCATAATGCCAATAAACACGCTAAGCTGTCTAATGAAAAGTAAACAATTTGTTTTAAGAAGAGCCACAGAGATGTGTATTCCTATTGTGCGAGTGGATTCACTCGCTATCTGATGACAGAAGTTGGGAGTCATTGTTTGAAAACAAAGTACGATTCAGATCTTTTATTTAGTAGCGCAAAAATACAATTTTGGTTAAGCCTTTAAGCTGTTTACCAGCACACATGCAAGCCTGTGTTTCTTGTAGCCCTGAAATATTTCCAACAAAATCATGTGTTACAGCAAAAAATAATCAACATTTGCACCTACAATAACCCTGCTAAATACCAGCTTGAAATAACCATGCTGGTTTTATTCTGGTCTAGACCAGTAAAGCCATGCTGTTAACTAGCAAAACATGTGTTTTTTTGTAAAGCACACCAACAACCCATGCTGGGAACAGCATCTACAAAGATATACGATGGTGAGCAGCTCTACTGGTTTGTTTTCAGCAGGGATTTCTGGCACACCCTTCTTTTTACAGATGCACATGCATGCAAAGCCCCTCACACATGCACAATATCTAACCCCCATTCCTGGGACGCAGCCATATATGTTCTGAAATGGGGGTGTTATGCATTCCACACAGACCTCTTGCCAGAGCTGGTCTCCACAATATCCTATGGCCATTAAACACATGCCTCAAAGAAACAGATTTAGACATTTATGCTCAATATTGTGCATAAATATATGGCCATAAATGTAAGCTGACAACCAATTAAAAACCATTGTTATGCCATGCGTGCAAAGTGTTTGGTAAACTTGCTGGTGAGGATGACGCACGCCTTCCATTTGAATGGTTCCTATGTCCTATTAACAACACCACACAGCTTATTTCACCTCATTTTTGTCTTTTAAAAAATCTGAAGAGATGCTTTGCAAGACAAACAGCGCTGCATTCTGAAGAACTGCTTTTAGACATTATTTCTTTATTACCTGTGCATTGCAGATGCAGTGAAACAAAGGTTACTACATTTTCCCCAATGTTTTTCTTCCTCTTTTGTTTGGTTGGGGTTGGGAATCTTACAGGGTAATTGAAAGCAGAGCCTGCAGTGTTTGTTTGATTTTTTCCATTATCAACATAACCTTTCGAAATTACCTGGGCTCGTGTTACAGCATGCCGGGCTGAAGCGTTGGCATTATTACATGGGCACTTTAAGCGGGGCACATCTTCACATAAAGTTTATTAACAACATGAGCAACATTATAATCATATTTGCTTGCCAGCTGCATACCGTTCAACGACATAAAACGCTCACATGTATACAGAAGTGCAATAAGAAGAGTGTTTAAGGTGATGCAGGCTGTGGAGTACGCAAAATATTTTGGTGAGATGAATGAGCAGATAAGCCGCTTACATGTACAAATATATGGATGATTTGATTAGTAACTCTATCTTCTCCATCCTACTTCTACTTAAACCAGTAGAGATGTATCTTGTGAAACAGTGTAACTTTCACAACAACCTGCCAATAAGTACAAAAGCGTATTGTTTCTTAATGGCTCAGCAGCAAACAATTGAATTAAAATGGCCAGAAAATAAGCTGGAACAGGAGTGGGAAATAATAATAAAAACAAATAAATTACTTTTGGCACAGAAATCTTTACTAACATTGTAGACATCAAGGGAAAAAATATTATATTCTTTAAGCCCAAGCTCATGCTATGTTTACAAACCTAGGGCCTCATAAAATGTTGTGCAGAAACCAACCTACATTTGATCTTACGATCATTTATTAAAAATGCATACATGTAAATCATAAACCGAACGTACGTGCAGAAAATGCAACATGATCTCACAAAGTTCCGTGGGATAGTCACGGAATTTTGTGCTCATTTTTCCGTGGCATTGTCACGGATCTCCGCATTTTCCCGTGGCCCTGCTACGGACTGTCTTTTTCCGTGGCATTCTCACAGATTGGTTACCTAACTGCTTTTTCCTATTTTCAAACCATTTTCGCTTCGGTTTAGGGTTAGATTTGGTGTTTGCGTTAGTATGTCACTTTAACTATTGGTTTATACTATTTTTTCTGATTTATTATTTTATATTTTCTAAACTTTAAACAATTGTTGCCTGGCGTTGGGGTTAGAGTTGGGTTTGGGTAGGGATGTCATTTCATGTAAATCTAACCCTAAACCGAAGCAAAAATGGTAAGAAAATAGGACAAAACAGTTGAGTAACCAATCCGTGAGAATGCCACGGAAAAAGACAGTCCGTAGCAGGGCCACGGAAAAATGCGGAGATCCGTGAGAATGCCACGGAAAAATGAGCACAAAATTCCGTGACTATGACACGGAAATTCGTGAGATCAGGTTGGAAAATGCGTGTACTACTTTCTTTCAGATGTGAAGTTTAGAAATCACAAATGATCTTGAACTTGTGCGGGCTAAACAGTTTCAGATCTCTGCCTTTAAACGATGCATAATTAATGTTATTGATACATAGCGCTTGTCAATGTTTAAAGGGGTCATATTATGAAATATTTTTAAGATGTCAAATAAATCTTTGGTGTCCCCAGAGTGTGTATGTGAAGTTTTAGCTCAAAATACCATATAGATAATTTATTATAGCATGTTAAAATCGCAAATGTGTAGGCCTGAGCAAAAGTGTGCCATTTTGGGGTGTGTCATTTAAAATGTAAATGAGCTCATGAAATGCAAACACTGATGATCACAATAATGTTTGTTGTAATTGAAACTCAATTGTGCTGTCAAGTCCTTCTTTTCTCTCTCTCTCTTTCTGCACTAAATGGCAGTGCTGGGGTTGGATAGTGCAGATAAAGGGGGCTGTATTATTGTAATTCGCCTTGCTACCTACCTCACAAAACAGGCGAAATCTGAACAACCTAATTTTTATGAGCTTGTAGAAAATGGCTTACCCAAACAAAGTTACTGGGCTGATCTTCAGCACATTTTCTAGGTTGATTGAAGCACTGGGGACTTAATTATAACACTTAATCATGGAAAAAGTCGGCTTTTCACGCTATGACCCCTTTAAACCGTTTTCGAGCAGCAAGAATGGCTTATATTTCCAAAAACCTGCAGCAATCAGACAAGCTTTTCCACGTCAAAGATAGTTTTTATAAATATGGACTTTGCCATGGATTTTTGCGTACACAGACACGATCAAATTTGTGCCAACGCACGCTTTATAAATGAGGCCCCTGTATGTTGAGGCTTTTAAAAGATCTGTAAAAGTATCGTAAAGTGAGTCTGTGATTTTTTAAAAATAATATTGAAAATAATTACAGAATTTTCAATTCTTTTTTATACAATACACTGAGTAAAAGCTCTTCAGCATCTTTTAGTCTTTTCAAATGCCCCGGAGGCCAAAAGAGCAGTTACACACCCAACAGTAACTCCACCCGTCTCTCTCTTCATTACTCTGCTCCACCCGACACAAACATTTACTACTGCTGCTGGAAAATCATTAAGTGCTAATTAAACACAAACACACACACGTATCTATGTAACAGTCATAAATACAAAGATAATTTCCAAACAAGAAAGTGTTTACTTTGATCTCTTACATTGAATTTTCCTCGAGCAGCATTCTGTAAAACTATTTGTATAGGTTTCACAACCACAGAGTTCATGTATTGTGATGGTTTAGTAAAAGGGATTAAATTAAATAAAATTAATTTTAAATAACCACACCTTTTCAAATGTTAAAACGAGTTGACGTGTTTAGGTTATTTGGGGTGCACCAAACAGCCTCTCCAAATAAAAATAAATATGCTTGTATACATGTTTTTAATTGATTTTTTAATTTATCCACAAAGAAAGTACAGTTTTCTGATTGACCTTGCATTCCTTTACTGCCAAAGGAAGTTGCATGTGGACTGACTGGTGTTTTAAATCACATGGGAGCTTAATCCGAGTCAAAAGTTCACGAGATCTTTGTTTTTTTATCGCTGGTCCGTCTGAATCTAAACACATACCTGCACTTTTGTAGTATGCTTTTATGAGTTCCATTAATGTCTACTTGTGTTAACAAAAACATTTTTTAGATTTTTAGACATTTTTAAACAACTACTTTGCAATCTCCTCACTGTAAAAAAAGCAGAATGAAGTTAAAACAACTTGGTTTTGCAACTCAGTTCAACATACTATTTTATGTTTTGACTTGTGATAAGTTGACTTAACTTATAAAAACGGGTTGCAAATGTTTAACTTAATTTGTTAACTTTATGTAACATAAAATATATGTTGATTTAGCATACTGCCTAACCTTTAGTATGATTGAGTAATTTCTTTGCATATGAAATTAGAAATTTAATTCGGCCTAATTTATTTATTTTTGTTTATTTGAAAAGGGATCATGTACAATTGTCAACATAGAAGTTTTCATTTCATGCAATGTATTCAGTGTTGGGTAAGTTACTCAAAAAAGTAATTAATTACTAGTTACTACTCACATTTTTAATTATGTAATTAGATTACTGTACAATATACTCTCTCCAAAAAGTATTTACGGTAATTATTTATTATTAATTACTTTCTAAATCCTATTTAGTAAATGATACAAAGATAGGCTTGAAACGGCTCGAATAAGTAAGGAAAAATATACGACGGGCCGTTGTATTATAAGAAAATAATGCACACCCAAGGTGGTAAGCGGCACGACCAGAGTCAATTTTTCCTCTTATGCCACGGTTACCACAAAAATTGCTCTTGTGCCTATTTTAAGACATTTGACAAGGTGTGCTGTTTACAGGAAAATAATCAACACCCATGGAATATTTATCAGCCAATCAGAATACAGCATTCAACAGGTCCATGGTATACATCATATAAAAGTACATAAATTATTCTGGACACACTTTTTAAGGTCCAATTCTCACTATCTATCAACTAATTTTACCTTAATAAAGTCCTAGTAACTGCTTATTAATACTTAGTAAAGTAGTTGTTAAGTTTAAGTATTGAAATTGGGTAAGATTAAGGATGTAGAATAAGGTTTTGCAGGCATTAATCAGGCATTAATATGTGCTTTTTAAGTATTATTAAACAGCCAATATCTCAGTAATATTAATGCGGATAAACAACCAACCAGTTAACTTTTTCCCCGCCATTGACGAGTTATCTCGTCAATTAAGAGAAAACATTTGCATTAAAAAAACTGTTCCCAATGAATTTTTATGTTAATCTGCAATACCGCGATTATCCACTACATGGCGCTTATGAAAAACTGAAGCCAAAACATTATTTACTCATTTTAAACTCTGTGTATGTTTTGATAATCATTCTGAATCTGATCTTTAACAAAATTCTTTCACAAAAATTCTATTATTTCAGCTTTTTGCTAAAAATATATTTTTAAAGAAAAATACCCATATTTAAGAGTTTATTAAACTCTTAACGTTATTTTTCCCGTTTTGTTTGTTTGTTAGTTTGTTGTTTTATTTCATTGTTTCATTCTTTCATTTGATATATTTGTATGTTTTTATATTTAAGAAGAACATTTTCCTGGAAGGCATTTTGTGAAACTTTTGTGAAAATCACAAAAAAAAATGCTGGCGGGCAACTTTTCAAAAAATGGCGTGCGGGAAATTAGTTATAAGCTTATATTGAGAATTGTAAACTGCACTCGAGTGTTACCATTATTCTTATTAACTTAATAAACTATTTAAAGTGAGAAGGATAAACAGCATTTTAACCGTAGACTTGAAATGTTGATGATAAATCCACTATTATATATCATTAACCTACAGTCCATACACAGTATTTAGTTCAATTACATCAGAAGTAACTGTAATTAAATTACTGGGAAAAATAAGAGTAAAGCCCTTTTCAAGGCAAAAGTAATTAAATTACTTAGTAACTAGTTACACCCAACACTGGCTGTTTTTGAATATGAGAATCAAAACACCAGAAAACTACCTTAACTGTATTTTTGTCTATCTTTCTTCCCTCTAAAAATGTCTGGGTTATTTTTGATTCATGTTGGGTAAATATTGGGGAGAACACACCGCTGGGTTAAAATTGACTCAATGCTGGGTTGTTAACCCAGCTAACAGAAAAAAGTTCTAAGAACGTTCCCTGAAAGTTTTTAACGTTCCCAAAAACGTTCTGCCAACGTTAAAAGTGTCCAGTTTTCTTGACGTTCTAAGAACGTTTTTGTGTTGCCACAACGTTAGAGGAATGTTACATTTTACCATTTTTAAACGTTATGACAATGTCATGTTTTAATGTTCACAGTCACACAATGTTTAAAACAACAACTGTTTATTATATTGACTTCTTTGATTGTTATGTAAATGATAGAGAAACATTGCATTTTATTATATTTATTTTTTATATTTATATTATATTTATTATATATTATATATTTATTATATATTATATATCTATTATATGTAAGTTTAGATGTTGATGTTTTGTTTCATTTTAAGTCACCATTATTGTGATTAGTGTTCGTTTTAGTTGGGCTCTTGAGCCTTGTCCTTTGCTTGCTAGTTTTTTCCCTGGTTGTGTTAACTTTTTGTTAATACACCACATTTGTTATGAACATGTTAAGTTAGTAGTGTAATTCTGTGGTGTGGTGGTTAGTACATAATGGTAAAAAATCATTCCTAATTAATTTACTAATCAAAAGTTTATTTTCTGTCAATAATGTAAATGAGAGCCAGCACTTTCACAGCAGTTTGTCATTAAAGAGTTTTAGAAACTTTGGACAAAAAATATCCGCTATTTATTTGGGACGTACAAACATCAAGAATCAGACTATGAATCTCAACCATGGTGACAATTAAATGAAAAACTTCATGCTGCAATGCATGCTGGGTATTAACAAATTACAAATCTCATTCAGGACTCCCAGCATGCACTGCAGCATGGATAAATAAAGATTTTTTTTCCAATTTTCTTTGTCACCATGGTTGAGATTCATAGTCTGATTCTTGATGTTTGTGCGTCCCAAATATACAGCAGATATTTTTTGTCCAAAGTTTCTTAAACTCCTTAATGACAAACTGCTCTGAAAGTGCTGGATCTCATTTACATTATTGACAGAAAATAAACTTTTGATTAGTTAATTAATTAGGAATGATTTTTTATCATTATGTACCAACCACCATACCACAGAATTACACTACTAACTTAACATGTTCATAACAAATGTGGTGTATTAACAAAAAGTTAACACAACCAGGGAAAAAACTAGCAAGCAAAAGACAAGGCTCAAGAGCCCAACTAAAACGAACACTAATCACAATAATGGTGACTTACAATTAAACAAAACATCAACATCTAAACTTACATATAATAGATATATAATATATAATAAATATATAATATATAATAAATATAATAAAATAATATAAATATAAAAAATAAATAAAATAAAATGCAATGTTTCTCTATCATTTACATAACAATCAAAGAAGTCAATATAATAAACAGTTGTTGTTTTAAACATTGTGTGAACATTAAAACATGACATTGTCATAACGTTTAAAAATGGTAAAATGTAACATTCCTCTAACGTTGAGACAACACAAAAACGTTCTTAGAACGTCAAGAAAACTGGACACTTTTAACGTTGGCAGAACGTTTTTGGGAACGTTAAAAACTTTCAGGGAACGTTCTTAGAACTTTTTTCTGTTAGCTGGGAACCCAACTGCTGGGTGTTTATAAACCATTGCATAAAACCCACCATTTGAGTAATTTTTAACCAAGCATGTGTTTTGTCCAATATTTACCCAACGGGTCAAAAATAACCCAGACATTTTTAGAGTGTTTGTATTTAAGGATAATAACTAAACATTTATCAACCTTTTACGTTTTTTATACCACAGGGCTGTTAAATGCTTTATTTAGATTTGTTGCAGGTATGCATTCTGACCTGTCAAATGTCTTAAAATATCCACCAGAGAAATGTTTGTGGTAACCGTGTTATAAGTGGAATAACTGACTTCGGGCCGTGCCACATTATCACCTTATGTGTGCATTATTTTGGAATAACGGTCTGTGGTCAATTATTCATATTTAATTTTATTAGGCCAGTTTAAACCAACCTAGAGCAGATAGAACCAGATGCCATAGTTAAAGTAACTAACACAAGCTAACACATTTTAAAATACACATGAACAAACAAGCACACTTCTTACTCAATGCTTTCCCTTTCCATCCAATTTTTTGTTTTGTATTCTTTACAGAACCTTTAACCACTCTCCATAATATGGAAGACGTCCGCCTGCGTAACAAAACAGACTGAGAGGACATATTATTGATAAACTGAAATAATAAGACACCCTAAAAGACCGTACATGTCGTTGTGTGAAATCTTGGAGCGAGAACGTGAGAATAGCAAGTAAAAACAGGAAGTCGTGTGCAGTAATGGAAAAGTCAGCTTTACATAGCTCTGAGCCAGGGTAGATATTAATGACCCACTGTAAGATCGGCACACATATTCACAGAGCGGACACTATGTGCCTTTTAAAACCATTAAAGGAATGCTCGCAGAGTTCAGAGCCCGGCTCTGCCTGATTCAGGGCCTCTCGCGCTGTCCCACGTAAGAGGAGGCTCGGATATAAAAACAACATCCTTTCATTTACCCAATGGGAGGAGAGTTAGGGAAAGTGTAAACAGAAGCTAGCCAACCACCCGAGAATATCACATGGTTAAAAAAGAAGAGTCAGGCAGAAATAGTCAAAGAAAATAAGGTCAAATTTAATATTAACCAAGCATGGCTAAATGCATAATAGCATGCTGTATTGTATTTCTGAAGTATGCATACTGTACCCAGATGACATACAATATTTGCCATTACAGTAAGCAGTAAACTATCCCACAATGAAATGTGCATAGTTTAATCATGTATTGCGAAAAAATCCTTTTTATATCAGCCTGGCAAATTTGTAATTGCAATATTTGATTACACCAATTTGCAGTGATGGCATCTAACACAAGCAGAAACTTTTCAAAGCATATTTGATGCATTTTCATGCATGCTTTACAACAAACATAAATCCCGAGAGAAATAAAACAGATGGCAGACAGGGGTTGAAAAAGAGGTGGAAGCCTGCAGGGGTTAGTGTTTCGTACATGCCAAAAGCAAATGACCCCTGTGATCTCCAACTTCCTGGACAGATCTGACCCAGTCGTCACCTTGTATGCTTTCTCTATGTGGCAGTGCATACCATAACCCCAGGGCTGAACAATGCCAGCATTGTGCGGTTTGTAAATAGGAACGCATGGATTGGGTGTTGTCATGTTATTTGACGTTTCCAGTTATCATAAGCAGACCTTAAATAATAAACGAGGAAAGAGTGAAACCAATGGACGTGTAAATGATAAAAGGTAAACGAGTACATAAGTAAATAAATCAGTAAACTGTGTGCAGTATTTCCTGGTAGTACTTCATGACTCTAGTAAATTTTGGGTAGAAGCCAGAGCAGACTGTACAAAATCAGATTGTATTGCATAAATCTCGGTTAAGACATGGATCACGAATACCAATGTTGACTGGACATTTTCAATCAGCAGTCTGCACAGAAATCAAAATGACACGCCACAAATCAAGGGGAACCCCTGCTTTTAAATTGGTAATGATATGCCTGGAAAAGTCAGCATGTCTGGAGTCGGTTCTGGCTTGTGGATTGATTCTTCAGAGCGAGATGTATGCAAGTACATGGACTCACTTTATTCTTGTTCCTGTAGCTCAGAGCATTGCATCAGCAGCACAAAAGGTCATGGGTTCAACGCATACTGAAATAAATGTATGCACTGTAAATTGCATTTTTATGCACACTTAGAAAAAAAGGCACTGTTAAAAAAATCTGTAGAAATGACAATGGTATTGCAGCTGGGTTGCCGGTAAATTACCGTAGATTTAAATTTATGTTATTTACTGGCAAGAGTTTGTTCAAAGTTGAATAAATTTTAAATAATAACAAGTCTTTATCTTTACAGAATAAAACTATACAATAACAGCCTCATGCAAAGCTTTCTGGGAACAAGAAATCATCATAAAACTTTTTCTGTTTTTTGCTTCAGATTTTGTTTCCCAGAATGTTCTGCTTGATGCTGTTTTTCTAGTTTTATTCTGTAAAGACAAAGACTTGTAAATGTTTAATGTTCATTTAACTTTGAACAAAATGTTGCCAGTAATAACATAAATTTAAATCTACGGTAAGTTACCGGCAAACCAGCTGCAAATGTCTACGGAATTGGCATGGTACCTTTTAAAAAGGTCCTAATATGTACCATTTTGGTACAGATATGTACCTCTGAGGAATCCGTATGTACCTCTATGGTACCAATATGTACCGGGTGTGCCTTATAAGCCTTGAAAAGTGAAGCCTCTGGCTCTTTGATCGCCCCCTGGTGGCTGGCTGCAGTACAAGTCATAACCCCGCCCTCTCCATTCAAATGAATAGGACTTTGCTCTAAATAAAAAAAAATATTTACACTTCCAATAAAAGTTTTCGAAATATGGTTTTGGTCCTTTCAAGTAGTTGTTATCACGCTGATATATGTTCAAGTGTTAATTTTTGTGATAAGTTTCATTTTAGCTTGTAATTTGATGCTATAGAAACGGGGCGTGTCGTTATGATTGGAGTGGTTGAATTGGCCGCGCGAGCGTTTTGGCGGAAGTTTGATACCGCGGCTCCGCCTCTGGCTTCACGGACGATTCCTTCTGCGCATGCCTCGGCTCCAAACTGACGTTTTTACGTAACATGGCGGCGACCGTGGTCGGACATTTTTGGCTTCAATTCATTACAATGGTGGGAGGCGACGTCGCGTCGTCCATCTTTTTTTACAGTCTATGATATGTACCTTCGAGGTACCATGAGTGTAATTTTTTGAAAAGGTACCATACCAGTGACAACTTTTGTAACAAATATGTAACAAAACCTTAATGTCACACAAAAAAAGTGAGAATTAATTGATCATTTTACTGTCAGACAGACATTGGATTTTAGGGTGGCCATTCGTGCCAGTTCCGCCGGACACATCCCGAACATGTTTTCGGGTTCGTTCTCCGGAAGTTGCGTTGGTCGACCGCATACGCCATCAAGGTTTAATATTTCGGGTTTAATTTTAGAAAAGCAAGCGTTACATTTCAAGGTAAGAATGAAACTACAATGATTGTATGTCTTAAAAGAAATAAATCTTAAAGGTCACATAGAATGATTGAACGGGGTATTTATCCTAGTTCTGTGATGTGACATGTAGACACAAATGTTTTTGTTTGGGTCTGTAATGCCTTAGAAGCTTCCTAAAAACCTCTCTCATATAGCTCTATTAGGGTGGGGGATTTTAAACAAGTGGTTTTGCACCTATTTGGCTTCCCCTACTGGCTTAACTTGCTATCTCATTACTGATTGGCTGACTTTGCTGCCACTCAAAAAATGTAGCCAATTATTTTAAAGTGGAGGGGCAGTTAGATGCCTGTGATGTCATAAGCATCAGTTTTTCAGATTGGGTTGTTTTCTGGCTGACATTTCTAAAAGAGGAATTTCTATGAGACTGAGATGTTTAGCACGTTTAGCACTTTTTGTATGTTTGTGAATGTGGGTAGACTACCATTATTCAACAAAGACAAGGTAAAAATGTTTTTTCATTCTCTGTCCCCTTTAATTTTCTAATGTATTTTAATTGAAATGTGAGAACCTTGATGACGTATGCGGTCGAGCAACGCGACTTCCGGAGAACGAACCCGAAAACATGTTCGGGACGTGTCCGGCGGAACTGGCACGAATGGCCACCCTACTGGATTTACATCTAAGTGTCTTTTAGGAGCAACTAATTTAAATTTACAATGTGGAACTTTAAGAAAGATCTCTTGACAAAATATATAAATATATTATGCATAAATATATCATCAGTGGTGTATAAAAACCTTACAAAATGAACTTGATTTTATTACCTTAGGTAGCGTGCACACAAAGCGTTTATGGCAGTGGCCGGCGTATGTTTTCAATTGTTTCCAATGGAAGCACAGTGCTTTTCAAAAAAGCCAGCAGCTGGAATTTTTTTCTACGCTGAAAGCCGGCGCTGAGAGTTGAAAAATATTCAACTTTAGGTGAAAAGCTCAGCTCATCAATGTCAGTTCTCACATGGCCGTCCAATCACAATGGAGGTGGGGCAGGATAAACATCACAACAACCAACTGGTGCATCATTCAACGACTGATAAACAATGCAGAAGTATAACCAAAGCGCTCAACTGAAAAAAGCTTGCAGTCGGCTGAAAAAAGCTGGTAGTTGGCGTCCGCCTGGCGTTTTCCATAGACATTATATACGTAGACGTCTCATGACATGCTGGAATGTTATCCCGCGAGCCGCCATATTGGTTAGGTCTCCTCACTCTACACTAGCACCAGAGATAATCAACAACGTGCAGCTTACGGTTGCAATAACCAGCGCAGTATTGATACCAGATCGCATGGGATTACCTTTCACAAGTAAAATTGAACAATCATTTTGGTTATTTTATCATTTATAATATTATGTCATCGTAACTAACGTTACGTGTAACCAAACCATGTGAAAATTCTGTAAAAATTCGGGGAGTTATGATTATTGTAGTTGGGAGTACACCTTAGTAGAAATAAACGCAGGGGGTGGGGGTGCATTGAGGACCCATCCAAGATGGTGGCCGCATTGATATGTCAGCTCCAATAGGCAGCATCAGTCTATGAGGCGTATATAATGTCTATGGCGTTTCAGCCACATTTTCAATTCAATTTATTTATATAGCGCTTTTCACAATTGTTAATTGTTTCAAAGCAGCTTTACATGAGTAGATGTAGGGGAGAACACAGAATAATCAATAGATAATATAAGAAGTAGAATACAGCGGGTAAGAATAAACCGTACAAGCGAGCGTATTAATAACGTTATACAGTAAAGTGCTAAGTTAAGCCAAAGTTGTCTGACTCTCCCGGGAATGAAAAAACCCCTAGGAGAAAAACCCAGTGGGAAAACTCCTAGAAGGACAAAAACCCTTGGGAGAGATTAATATATATATTTATATATATAAACAGGAAGTGGGTTAGCGGATTAAACTGGTTCAGCCGGTGGTCGTTGATCGCTTTGGTGTGCACACCTCCTTACAATGAGCCATTTTTATCTACATACACAGCAGGTCTCCTTACATGGAAGTCACCGTCATGTTTCTACAGTAGCCCTAAATGGACAAATTGATCTATAGAGCGTGGTTTGACACTACATTGTCTCAGACGACGACATGTCTGTCCTGTGGGGCTACGGTAGCTTCACTATGCGTTTCGAAGGGTAGGGGTGAGCTGTGGTTGCAATTCACAAACTCACCACTAGATGCTGCTAAAAGTCACAGAGAATACGTCCTAAATTTGATCTTACAATAATTTCTCAAAAGCATGCAGATCTGATTCATAAAACGAATGTACGCATTGAAAACTATAAATGAGCTTAAAAATGTATTCACAGCTGACACAGATTTCTGCCTTTAAACGATGCCTAATCAATGACAAATAAAAGCGCACTTGTCAATGTTTAAATCATTTTTGAGCAGCAAGAATGGTTTATATTTCCAAAAAAAAAAACTGCAGCAATTGGACAAGCAAAAGTGCGTACGTCTGCCCAGACCCTCACGTGGTGGTAAGCACTTTTCCACATCAAAGACAGTTTTTATATATATATGGATTTTTGCGTACACACACTTAAGATCAAATCTGTGCTTATGCACTCTTTATTAATGAGGCCTTAGACCTTTAAAAAACAAAAAATATTTATTGGGCGATGCATTAATTTACAAAATCCAAATATCGGCAAATATATCGGTATAACGGATGTATGTGTTGCATTTACACAAGAGGCAATATAGTGAGATAAATCGCCTGATTGTCCTAGTTAGTTTCAGGCCCAATTTGCAGAAGTGAACCAGTGTTAAGATTGTATAATTTTAAGCTTTGCAAGTTCCCAGAATTAGAGTATAATATATTTTCCATTGCTACTTGTCTCTGAATAAATTGGCTATTTGCAGCTTTGGCAACGGACGTATCAAGTGCCGCTTCGTCAATAAAATGCAAATGGACACCTACCTATAACACACCGAAAAGGGCATCTACTTTCCGTAGGCTATTACCTAGCAAAATTGCAAAAAACAGAATGCTGTTTGAGTACCACAACACTAACAGATACTCTGGAAAGAGAAATGCAATGTATATATAAAAACGCTGTAAGAACTAAAACCACAATCATCCATAAACACTGTAGCCAGAAAACAAGGTTATAAGTGGGGAATGACTTTTCCTTTTCACTCTGATTCACTTTTCAAATCATTTATCGGCTTACCAAACCATTCCTCTTCCATGTGTGTGGTCCCATGGGTCCAGGGTCAGAGGTCACTGCCAAACTGCCGTATGTTTACATTTTCCAATCCTTCTTTGACCACGAGTTGGAATCCTCCAT
Source organism: Misgurnus anguillicaudatus (assembly GCF_027580225.2). Taxonomy (NCBI): domain Eukaryota; kingdom Metazoa; phylum Chordata; class Actinopteri; order Cypriniformes; family Cobitidae; genus Misgurnus; species Misgurnus anguillicaudatus. The sequence continues at coordinate 1,266,738 of NW_027395284.1, read as the reverse complement.
AGGCACGTATCCATGCACTCTCAGCTAAAATGCTTTTGGAAAACGCTTGACGGAAAAAGCAGTCCTACTGTCAAACAAGTTTTAAACCAAGTTTTTTCCTCATTTTTATTAAAAAATTAAATACTTTTTCCAAAAGCCTGTACAATTTAAAGTTCTTTGCTCATAGTTGTTAGATAAGGAAGCAAAACCAAAAGCAAACGAAAGTGTATGCATATAAATGCGACCCCATCCCCCTTTATCATCATTACTGTATATTCAATATGCAGATTATTAGTGTTGGGGGTAACCCATCACAATTAACATGCATTACGTAATAATATTACTTTTCTGAAGTAACGAGTAAAGTAACGCATTACTTTAAATGTACACATTAAAGGGGTGGTTTAATGCTATTTCATGCATTCTGACTTATTAACACAGTTTAAGAGTTGTAGTCCTCATGCTAAACATAAACAAAGTGTCAAAAAGCAGTTGAGCTTGTAACAGAGTATTTCTGAGCCAAACTCACGCCTCCTTTTTCCTACAAGTTTCGGAAAGTTTTTTTTCGAATGGGGGTATCCGTTATGACTGATTGACCCCATATTCCTTTTATGGGCTTTTACCCCCAGAAAAACACGCCTGCCCTGCACGTTAATTGAGAGCGAGAACGCGCATTAGCATTGCTCCATCGAGTAGAAGTCACCGGTATCACTGCACAGCATGTGACAACTTTGTTTTAGCAAGATAGTTCGACAAAAGAAGTGTGTTTTTGGATGTTAAGGGTAAGAAAACCTTATTTAGCTTTCCCTGTTTTAAGACAACAGTGGATGCAGTTCGTTTTTCCCGGACAGCAATGTAATTGCGAATGAGTTTGTTTGTTCCCTGGCTGCATTTTGGAGAGGATTCCTTTACAAACAATGCTCAGTTTGACGCCGTATTTTCCACTTGTTTACAACTTTTGGAGCGGTCAAAACTTTAAAAGCCCCCGTTTAGGAGTCACAACAGGCGTTAGTAAATCAAAATCTCACGTGTTTTGTTTGCATTCGCGCATACGTGCATGTAATGTAAACAACACCAACATCAGCAAACATTTTTCACCTCAGTTGGCATTGGACTGCATTTACAACATTTACACCTTTTAAAACAGGCAAATGCAGTAAAAAACTGGATTATGTTGGTTTTTTATTAAAATAGTGGATAAACAAGCAAGGATTAATTACCAGATAGAGACATCCTGCTGTAATCGTTGCTGCTGTTGTTCCTGTTCGTCCATTACTGACTCAGTATCCAATTCTGTAACATATGTAAGGCTGGTTATTTAAAAAAAAAATTCTTTAAAGTTTGATTTCCATCTATTTTGGCTGTGAATCCAAAAGTAGTAAAGCTGCGCATACTCGTAACTCTTCAGCTCCGCACGCCTTCAAGTGTTCGTCCTTTTCTGCCAAATATCGGAAAGGCTGTTCTTTCTTTTATAAATCTGACAACACGAAAGACTCTTTGGACATATGAATGATGAAATACTACTCTATAGGTAAGCATAGGTGTTTCGAACGATTCAAAAAACTAAATCTATTTTCGAAACACTTGGTTTAATTGATTTAAAACTTCAAAAAGCTTTGTTTTTCCCATCACTAAGTATTACTTTTCATGAAAAGTAACTAAGTAACGCAATTAGTTACTTTTTTGGGGGTGTAACTTAATATTGTAATGCATTACTTTTAAAAGTAACTTTCCCCAACACTGCAGAATATAGCTATAGTAGTATTTTTCACTTACACTGTAAGCCCAGATAAGTTGAGTTTACTTAAAAAAACAAAGGTAACTCGTTGCCTTAAAAAAATGAAGTAATGATTACTTAAAAACTTTAAGTGAAGTTTACAAACATGTAAGATGTTCTAACAACGAGTTAAGTTGAATAGACTTAATGTTTTAATTTCTTCCAATATTCCTGCACTCTTAAACCGGATTAGTTGGCATTACTAGAAATTTGTGAGGAAACCCGTTGCAAATAACTTTAGTTTTTATCACTTTATGTTACGTTTGATGTTATAAATGGTATTATAACACAAAATTAATGACTGACTTTAAGTCATTCATTGAATAAACGTGATTCTCCACAGAAACACACACAAAACTGTGTTTTTGACATACATTGTCAGTACTGTGGAGAGAAATACAATAAAATGTTCTGAACAAGGTTCCTGTACGGAAACACTGATCACCTGAATGGTGACTTCACAAAATTATAATTTACAACAAAACAACATCAATAATATTGAACCTATATGACTTTTTATTAACAAATATTTGAGTAGTGAAAGTTCTTATCAGTTTTTATTGTGTGAAAATAATCAAAATATTCAGGCGCAAAGGATTATGGGTATTCTTCACAACATGAACTAATAATTTTAAGTTCATTTTACTTGAATGTTTTAGTTTAATGGATTTTGTAAGCTTTAAAGTTAAATCAACTAAACTTTTGAAGCTTCGGCTTCAAAACAGAAAATATTAAGTGATGTTTACTTGCTTGTTTAAGTAAAGACCATTTCTGGGTTTACAGTGAAGTACATGCCACTGTAAAAAAGATTTGTTCATTCAACTTAAAAGAGTAAGGTCAAATTAGTTGATTTGACTTAAAAATATTAGTTGACTCAAAAAAGTAAGATATTTTAATGATGGCTTCATATCTGCATATAATCAGTGGTGAACTGTATTTTGGTGTAGGAGTAGAAAAGAAAATACTAAGCTGAGCCTTACATTTTATTTTCTTGATTTATGCTATGACATATTGGATGTGTACTACACCACTATTTCACAATCTTTTTGGTCAGTATATAACCCCCAAAGCCCCTTCAGTATAAAATTGACATACCACATTATTCCTTTAGCCTACGTTATTTTGCTGGACTTCTTTAAAAACCAACTGTTGATGTGTTAAACCAACCTGGCATGAGCGTCGCCATTATTGCATCATCAAACGAAATTGCAAAGCCATGACTAATGGGTTTCCTCTGTGAACGTCTTCAATTGGTCGACCAACAGATAATTCCACCCTAAACTTACAACATTGGGATAATCAGGATGCTCAAACAAAACCACAGACCCTTGGCGTTTCTGTTTTTATGGAAATCAATCTACAAATGATTTGCTTACTGTCCTTGCATATTAAAGTATGGTTTAAAACAGTATAGGCTACTGACATAGTAAAAAATTCATTCTAGCAACATATTCTTTGAAAAAGACCAAAACACCATCAACTGAATGCCTCAGACATGTTTTGCACCATGAATGTAGGCATTATTTAGAGGAGTTGAAGGACGAGCTGTCATCTGTTGTCCTGTCAGCCGACTGTGTATGATATTGGCCATCTATGACAAAACGGTGCGATGCAGCTGCAACCCATAGGCAAGATTTCTCACTGTACTCTCTATAGCCTCCCTCGAGTGATCAATCTTATGACAAAACAGTTTGTGAAGACAAAGGAAAAACCCCTGTGTGTGAAAATATTATGGGAGGGGTCATACCGGAATCCGAAGAAGGCTGAATTGAGTTTGTGTGCGTGTGTATAGGGAAAAAGTCAAGAGAGTAAAAAAAGTTGATCACGCATTCTGTTCCACTCCCAGTTTTATCCCATCCCCCTTTCTTCCACCTCCCTTCCTCTATCTCTCGCACTCTTTCAAATCTCTCTTCTAGCAGGTTGCTTAATGGTTTCCAGATTTGTTCTTGCTGGTTTCCTCTTGGAAGCCTTAACTTCTGTCATGGGATTCAGAAGAGGAGGCAACAACGCCGGCAGTTCACAACGTTGTGTAAATGTTAGCCACCAGCGACCTCAACTGGCGAAAGAGTAAAACTGCAGGATATGAATCATGACTTTACACTGGAACAGCACATGAATTAATTAAACATAAAAACTCACATACTTATTACTACTCTTCATTTGTTAGTGACAATATGGGATAACACAAATGGAAGTATGGAAATGATGTAGTCAAAAGATAAAATACTAGGCTACATTTGATATTGTTCGAAGTAGAGCAAACATTAATAATTAATGATTTTTATTTTTGTAAAAACGTTAATAAATACAATGTCAGGAAATAAATGGAGCAGTTCCATTTTAAAAAATACGTACAGGTATGAATACATACTAACATATATACCTTTGTGGCACTAATATGGACCCTTTGGTAACAATATGTACCTTTAAAGTATTAATATAAACTCTTTAGGTGTACTTAAATGTGTACTTTTAAAAAGAGACCTTTTTCTGACAGGGTAGACACTTTTTTTACTTGCAAAAGCTTTTTATATGTTTTTCTTGAATTTAGTGTTTAAGAAAAATGTTCAAGATTTTTTTGTTTACCCCATTGGCAGATAGTTTTGCTTGTTTTATGCACAAAATCACTTAAATTTGATATTTTTGTCTAAAAACTAAACTGATTTTCTTGGGTCGTTTTGCTCATCAAGAAAAAGCAACTTAATTTAAGAATTGTTTGATATTTTTACTGAAAACAAGACAAAAATACTAAGAACATTTTTTCTTGAAAATCATTTTTTTGCAGTGTACGCTGCAAAAAATGACTTTCTTACGTAGTATTTTCGTCATGTTTTCAGTAGAAATATCTAAAAATTCCTAAATTAAGAGCAAATTGACCTAAGAAAATAAAATATACAAATGAAGTAAATTTGTGCTTAAACCAAGCAAAAATTGGGTGAGAAAAAAAATCTTTTTTCTTAAACACTTAATTCAAGCAAAATTTCACAAAATTTTAATTCAAGCAAACTTTTCTCACCCCATTGGCAGATATTTTTGCTTGTTTTAAGCACAAATTTACTTAAATTGTATATTTTTTATTTAAAAACGAGACTTATTTTCTAAGGTCATTTTACTCATCGAGACAAATACATCTTGATTTTTTGATATTTCTACTGAAAACAAGACAAAAATACTAAGTAAGAAAGTAATTTTTTGCAGTGTAAGACATATAATTACCCACATTTGAAACAATACTAAAGTATTTACTGTAGTAAGCCATAGCAAAAGTGTTTTAAACCTTATAATTGGTAAATATGGTATACCACAGTATACCCCTTACGGAAATTAACCATGTTTTTTGCAGTAAAAGTGTAGTAAACGTGTTTTGGTGTATTACAAAAGCGTGGTTTTACTATAGTAACCATGCACTGTAAAAAATACTTTACTGCCTTAAAAATTTTTGTTGAATCAACTCGAAAGTCATTTTAACTTACTATTATTTATCTTGACTAGAGATGACTTGTTATAACTACAGGTGAGTATAAAATTAAGTTGACTTTTCTCAACTATATTTTATAAGTTGTGACAACTCATCTCTGTTGACATGACTTGTAAATCTGAGTTGATTTAACAAAAAATTTTAAGGCAGCAAAGTATTTTTTACAGTGTGGTTTAACTATGGTTTTTCAATACCATAGTTTTCAAAACCATGGTTATTATGTGGTAACCATACTAACCTCTATAGTATACTACAGTATTTTAACACATTTTGCTGATTTTATAAAGGTATTGGACATGGAGGCCAGCTGAGCTGACCATGATGGAAAACTAACTAAAACCAATTCACGTCAATATCATGGTATGTGATTGGAAATTACCCAATGCCGTGGTATATGTCAGTATCGATGTAATATCTGATATCTGTTTATTTTGTTTTACTGCTGGTTGCATGATTTAAAGGGATAGTTCCCCCCAAAATGAAAATGTGGTCATCGTTGACGGCACCCAATGACTTCCGTAGGAAAAACAAATAGGCTACAATGGAAGTCAGTAGGTAACATCAACTGTGTGCTTACAATCATTTTTATAAATATTTTATAACATTTCATAAACATTATCTTTTGTGTTCAGCAAAAGAAACTCGTACAGGTTTGTAACATGGGGGGATAGAGACAGAGCGCCGTTATGCAAATTTGAAAACCACGCCCACCGGGGGGGAAATCAATCCAAACGTCTCCATTGACTTTGTATTGCGAGAAGCCGCCTCCTTGTCATTTCTGGCTTATAACAAAAAACTGAATAATGTCTAAAAGCTGCTGTGTGACAATATGTACAGCTAACAAGCCAAAGAACCCAGAAATAAGTTTTTATAAGCTGTCGAGCCGTAAAACCCAGCCTTTAAGGAGAATAAAGTGGATCGCCGACTACGTTTCCCCCTAGTGGACGCAGTTCTACTAATAGAAGTACTATGAAAAGTTGCCTGTATCCATTTTTGTGTCTTTAAACGCTCGTTTTTTGGGGTCGACAGCTTATAAAAACTTATTTACAGATTAAACTTAAAAACAGAATAATACCTAAAAGCTGCTGTGTGACAAGGTGTACATCTAACACGCCAAAAAAATAAATAAATAATTTTTTATAAGCTGTCGACTTCAAAAAACGAGCGTTTAGACACAGAAATGGAAACAGGCAACTTTTCATAGTACTCCTATTAGTAAAACTGCGTCCAATAGGGGGAAACGTAATCGGCGATCCACTTTATTCTCCTTAAAGGCTGGGTTTTACGGCTCGACAGCTTATAAAAACTTATTTCTGTGTTCTTTGGCTTGTTAGCTGTACATATTGTCCCAAAGCAGCTTTTAGGCATTATTCAGTTTTTTGTTATAAGCCAGAAATGACAAGGAGGCGGCCTTTTGCAATACAAAGTCAATGGAGACTGTTGGATTGCTTTCCGCCCCGGTGGGCGTGGTTTTCAGGTTGTGACGCGCTGCGCTCTGTCTCTATAGGCCTAAATGACAGAATACTCTTTAATGAGGGCAATAGGTGTTTTCTCAGCCTTTAGTATTTATTTCTTTGTACATTTAGTATTTTACCTTTACAGCATTAAACACTCCGCTGTGCTCCATTACTGTTAAGTTATTTAAGATAAACGAGTCTGTGCTGAAACTTTAAAATGTTTAATATAGTGACATCCGGCCACTAGGTGGCAGAAGAATTACACTGTGAAATTTCAATGTACAAAGATGAATAGGTAATCTAGAGTTGGGGGCAAGACGAAAGATCAATCAAAGCACTTTATTTTTAACGCCAAAATCGATAGATATTCGCTCTTAAATTGAACTGGGAATAAGGGGCTTTTGATGAATACCTGTAAACAGCACAAATCTA
>NW_027395284.1:1211160-1259115 GCF_027580225.2 Misgurnus anguillicaudatus | reverse complement strand
GTAGACAGCCCAGGCTCTCCAAACTTCAATATAAACACAGTGGCCAAACCTGCACCACAAAACAAAACAAAGTGTTCCAGCCAATAAACGCCAAGAAGGATTTGGGGGTTGGGTATGGGCGCGTTCATGAAAACACGGAAGGGATGGGGAGGACTTAACTACGCTCAGTTTGTTTGAAAACACATTTCAAAAATCAACACACCGATTCGCTTAGAACGCCTTTAATGTAATATCATGTTGCGGTCATTTTTGATAATGATAATCTAAAAAATGTAAATAATTCTATAGGTAATATTTTTTAAATCCTCTAAAAATAATGGTTATAGTAAGTTCAGACCTTAATCTTATGTGCAAAAAAATGGCTTCAAAAAACGATTTTCAAGAAAAAAATTCTTAGTATTTTTGTCTTATTTTCTGTTAAAATATAAAAATTCTTAAATTAAGATATTTTTCTTGATGAGCAAAACGACCCAAGAAAATATGTCTAGTTTTTAGACCAAAAATAGCAAATTTAAGCGATTTTGTGCATAAAACAAGCAAAAAAAAAACGGCCAATGGGGTAAGCAAATTTTTCTTGATTTTTTCTTGAATTTAGTGTTTAAGAAAAATTTTCAAGATTTTTTTGCTTCACCCATTGGCAGATTTTTTTGCTTGTTTTATGGACAAAATCACTTAAATTTGATATTTTTGGTCTAAAAACTAGACTTATTTTCTTGGGTCGTTTTGCTCATCAAGAAAAAGCATCTTAATTTATGAATTTTTAGATATTTTTACTGAAAACAAGACAAAAATACTAAGAAACGTTTTCATGAAAATCATTTTTTTGTAGTAAAGGGCTTCTGATGCTGGACACCTTCTAAGTCTGGATTTCGTGAGAATCACCCATATGGAAGCTGCCTCAGGACAATGGGATTGCCGGTGGATGTAGATAAAAACAGATCATTCTAAGGCAGGGGTGTCCAATACTGCTCCTGGAGGGCCGGTGTCTCTGCAGAGTTTTAATCCAACCCTAATCAAACACACCTGATCCAGCTAATCAAGGTCTTACTAGGCAGACTAGATACTTTGAGGCAGGTGTGTTGAGGGAAGTTTTAGCTAAACTCTGCAGGACACCGGCCCTCCAGGACCGACTTTGGACACCTCTGTTCTAAGGTAATACAACAATACAGTTTATCATGTAAGGTCAGATAATATAGTTATGTAGATGATAATGATAATATACTTATGTAGATTGTTTTGACATAAATGCAATATAATCTTCTAAAAGTCACACAATAAACCTTTTAAGTTCGATTTTTATCCGAAGTGAAAAACCTTTTCAGTTTGAAGGGCATCTGAACAGCATAGAGAAAATGAACTTCACTAAATAGCAATTATCCACCTGCTATTTCACTTCCTCAGCGTCGCATATAGAACCTGCCAAATATCTGGAATAGCAAATTCCTTTGCATTTGCATTTCCAATGCTTTGAACAGATCCGTCAATCAGTGTTAAGGTCTATGACGTTGATGTTACAGTCGCCCACTTTCACACAAAGACTTAGATACTGAACATATGAAACAAAATAACCATATATACAATCTAAATGTTTATATGGGCATTTTTTTCTTTTGCTTAGCATTAGATTATACGCTTTTGTTCTGTGCTCTTTGATACAGTACACTTTTTCTCGACTTTCTGTGTGTTAGTCCTTCACTATCCCATCTTCATGTCTTCCCACAGTAACAGGATCATTCTGTGCCTAATCACCTTCCATTACTTTGACTGACAGAGCCTGTTCGCATCTCGATGGTTTGTAGGCAACACAGCTTCAGCTACCATGTGTGTGTGTGAGTCAGAGGCGGGTATGGGCGAGTAAATTGGTGCATGTCTGCACACATATGCGTGCATCTGTCTGTAAATTGCAAGAAGATTAGGTGAGAGGCCTGGATGCGATTCTGAGCACATATATTGATTTTGGGCAGAGTGGATTAAGCTCAGGATGAAATTACTGCCAAGGACAACCTAGCCGGAAAAACAATCCCATCATGCGGCTTGTAAAACAGCTACTGTACGTGATCCAGACAGTGTTTGCCTCCTGAACCGCTGTACACTTGAATAAACCATCATTTTGATCATTACGCTTTCTAAAACGATCATATTTACCAATCTTAACCTTTGTTTACTCTTGAACTTTATACACTGCAGGATTTTTGCGCTCCTATAAGATCTTTACCATATTACCACGACAAGCATGTAAACTGTACGTTGATGACACGGAGGCTTCGACGGCTGCGTCACACATTCGTGCAACGTCACCAGCATGTGCTAATGCTAAACAAATACTGGTACGCAGGTCGTAGCAGTGAACACACTTTGCGTTGATCATACTGAATGTCTGACAGAAAACTATCCTGGACGAAAGACCGGGAAAACAGCCGTCTTTGAACATCGCTCACTGTACGACATAGGACCACTGATGAAGAGCCACATTCACAGAAATCGCGACAATTGTTTTACAATGGTAATCTTTTGTCTGGGACTGTCTTAACTCTAACTGTGGGTTCACACCAGATGCGAGTGAAAAATTTGCATGACATGAAGTTAAATCCAGTGAGTAATCTAGAGCGAGTAACGCATAGCCCCGTGTTTGGTGTGTACGTAGCATTACTGTGGGTTTACAGCAGACGTGAGTTCAACGATTTGCGCGAGTAGATTACATACAAAGTCAATGCAAAGACACGATCAGACACATCCCCACGTGGGGCGATGCAAATGACGCGATATGGGTGGCAAGTTTGCCGCAAAAACATGCGCTATTCACCTGAAAATATTTAACTCGAGCGAAAAAATCGCATGACACGAAGTTAAATCCCGCAAGTAATCTAGAGCGAGTAACGCGATGCCCCACGCTTGGTGTGTATCTAGCATAAGAGACTTTTGCATTCGTGTTTGTTTAAATATTGACGTCTGCCCTTATGAAAATTAACCATGGTTTTACTACAGTTTAAACCAAAAAAACTATGGTTACTGCAGTAAAACCATGGTTACCACAAAATAACCATGGTTTTGATAACCATGGTTTTCAAAAAACATATTTACACCATGGTTACTGATAGTAACTACACTTTTACCTAAAAAAAATAATGGTTAATTTTCATAAGGGTGGGTGTGCAGTGGGCATTCAACCATGCCCCAAGTTCATCCAGCTGAAGTGAGGTCAACGTCTTTGTGTCCTGTTTCGAATCATTTCAATAATACATTACTAACACTTTTGATAAATGCCACATTTCCTGAATCTTATGGCTCATGAGGAGAGAGAGAGAGAGAGAGAGAGAGAGAGAGAGAGAGAGAGAGAGAGAAAGAGAGAGAGAGATGCTTTGAAGTGGTTGTTTAAAGCGAGGGAGCAAGGACAGGGCACAGCAAAGAAATTGCACTTTTCATGTTATGAGAAGCTCAAGGTTGGTCCAGGTGTGACTGTTTGTGAAGTCAATCTGAATGTGTTGATTAGCTGGGAAGGCTGGTGAGAGACAGTCAGTCAGTGCACTGAGGAAGCGTCAGTGTTGGGAAAGCATCCCTGATGAAGCACTTCTGAGAAAAAGAGAGACAGAAACAATCTAACTGAAATTGAACCTCACTAACATTCCAACCCCATTGCAAAATCCATGCTGATCCAGGTTGGTTTATGGTGATTTGGGGCAGGACTAGATGGACCAGCATAGCCTGATTATTCACCAGCAGCTTTTAGGTGGTTGTCCAGCAATGTCTTTTTGATGAACCTGGTTGACTAATACAGTAAGTTTCAAACTGGGGGCCGCGAGATGGTGCCAGGGGGGCCCCAGTTTTATGACATTTTATGAAATACATTAATTTATCATGAATTCTTTGTAATTAAACCTACTAACCAAAAACACTACTTTTTGTATAATTGAAAGTTTTTTATTAAAATGTTGAGTTTTAGAACACTTTTTTTGGGGGGGGGGCGCGAAGGAATGCACCGTACACAAGGGGGGGCCACAGGCTGAAAAAGTTTGGGAACCACTGGACTAATATATTATTTAAGTTAGATCGGGAGACAAACCAAATACAAAGAAATACAGTATAATTCTTTTATAACAGTAGTTATATATCATATCTGCAGACAGCTGGCATCAATGATGCCATTGCCTAATGATTTGTCTCAGGTGACGCTGTGAAGCGCTGTGGTTTCTCGTGAAAACGTAGGCTCTTTTTGCGAGCGAACGCAAAAAATTTCTTGGGGGAACACAAAGAGTTTCTTAGGGGAACGCAAAAAGTTTCTCCTGGGAATGCAAAAGTTTTGCGAGAGAACGCAAAAGTTTTGCGAGAGAACAAAAAGCTTCTTGGGGAAACGCAAAGGTTCTCGGGGGAACGCAAAGGTTCTCAGGGGAACGCAAAGGTTCTCGGGGGAACGCAAAGGTTCTCAGGGGAACGCAAAAGTTCTCGGGGGAACGCAAAAGTTTTGCGAGAGACACAAAGGTTCTCGGGGAAACGCAAAAGTTTTGCGAGAGAACGCAAAAGTTTTGCGAGAGAACAAAAAGGTTCTCGGGGGAATGCAAAGGTTCTCAGGGGAACGCAAAGGTTCTCGGGGGAACCCAAAGGTTCTCGGGGGAACGCAAAAGTTCTCGGGGGAACGCAAAAGTTTTGCGAGAGAACGCAAAGGTTCTTGGGGGAACGCAAAGGTTCTCGGGGAAACGCAAAGGCTCTCAGGGGAACGCAAAAGTTCTCGGGGGAACGCAAACGTTTTGCGAGAGAACGCAAAGGTTCTCGGGGGAACGCAAAGGTTCTCGGGGGAACGCAAAGGTTCTCGGGGGAACGCAAAGGTTCTCGGGGGAACGCAAAGGTTCTCGGGGGAACGCACAAGTTCTTGGGGAAACGCAAAGGTTCTCGGGGGAACTCAAAGGTTCTCGGGGGAACGCAAAAGTAGTCGGGGGAACGCAAAAGTTTTGCGAGACAACGCAAAGGTTCTCGGGGGAACGCAAAAGCTGTTAAAAATGTTTTCCTCTCATCCCAAATATTGTCCACCACCATGTCCTCTGACGGGCTCCGTAGAAACCCATACTGAGACAGCACTGAATTAGATAAAGTATCCACCTCTTGATTTTTAAAACTCTTTATATAAAAGGTTCTCAAAGTTTATACGTTCAAATGATTGACATGAGATAACCAGAAACAGCGTGTTTTATATAATTATATAATTTAGAGCAAAAAATTAAAAAGCTTGATTATGCAATGTCATTTTCTGTCATTATTATGATTTTTTGCATTACACAAAATAGCAAATTAATGTGCATCTCATGTTCTAAACAAATACTGACATTTATTACACATTTAATTTAATTTAACTTTTGGCAGTGTCTGTTGCGTTATTGCATGAAATTTACTCTGGGATGATGTTTCATTTGATTCATGGTTTGGCCTGGCATTTTAAAATTTATGTGGTTTTTAAAATTTGGCCTGCAATTTTGTCTCTGAGAATCATCCAGTTTCTTCATGTTAATCTCCATGTGTTGGTTGTATGAAGGCAGCTCACAGTCTGGCAACCGGGTTGATAGGAAAGGTCGTCTCATCTGCATAACTCCACGTTACTGTTAATGTGTGCTGTGATTGGATTGTGCCTTGTGGCCAGTCAAGTGGTGAAATTTCTCATTTCATGGCCTCCTAAATGAATTCTTTTCCAACGGCTCCACTGTGCTGCTCTCCTGCAGCTTATTCTCAGAATGGATAAGTAGTGTGTGTGTGCGTGCGTGCCTGCGTGTGTGTGCGTGTGTGACGTAAGAAATGGTATTGTACTAAAGAAAAGTTATTTTCAGAAGAATCATTTTAATCCATTACCTAAAGCCTGTATGCAAGGGCTGTTGCTACTACAGCATCATAATATTTCATCTATTTTTCATAATATAGCAGGAAGCAATGCAAATTCTGCATGCATTAAATGCCAGAATCACTGAATATGACTAAAATGTATGTATATTTATCATAGAAATACGTATTGATACATAGAAACTGGCAATGTGTGACGATGAGAATGACAATAACACAAAAAAGTACCGTGTGCTAGTAAAAAACAACTTTCATAGCTGATAAACTTGTACAATATACAATACAATATACAAGTTGCAAGTATGATTTTCTTCAAGGTTAAGACCGTTTGAACAATTATATTTATCCAAGATGATTTGGAGTCCAGTATAGTAAGATCATTTAAGTCCAATTTCACATACTAAAATTTTTTGTTGGATGTTTTGATGCATTTTGCTTTTTTACACTTTTTATTAAATTCTAGTAGGCATGATGCAGTAAGTAGGTGTCACAGTCATGTCTTGTGTTTCCTCAGTCCAAAGCTGTGTCCGAAACCGCTACCTATCCACTATAAAGTGCACAATATCGGGTGTCGGCCATTTTGTAGTGGTGTGCAAGACCTGAGTGAAGAACTTCATTCCCTACATTCATGTCACAAGGTGACGATCTTTTCGGGGCGGAACCAAAAGTTGGGAAAGTTTGGTTCCGCCCGGATGTTTCCGCCCAGACCAGAGAAAAGAAACACCGGACATCCGGCAGTCTCGCGAAGGCTGTAATCAGCCGATTAAACACAGCTGTGCATAGTTAAGGAGATCGCTGGGTGATTGGACAACTGGAGTACACGGAGGAGTATTTTAAGAGCAGTTAAATCACAGTTCGGGAGTTCGGGCACGAGAGGGGGGATCGACGCGGGGAAAGCTCCTCTGCCTAGGGCAGGAACAGTAAATACGTACCTTTTGAAGAGCCCGCAGGCTTTGTTGATCCGGGCTGCGCTTGGAGCGCGCGGAGAGAAGACAGGAGTTGTCTGGGGCGAAAGGAAGGCGATACGTGGGTGGAGAAAAGGAGCACCCCGAAGAGAGCATTGTGCTGTCAAGTTTGTTTTAGTGTGTGCAGAGGAACGGAGCTGTGCTCGTGATAGACGTGGTGGCTGTCTATATTTTCTCTCTCTCTCTCTCGTTGCAGTCTGCGGTGAAAACGCTGGAGTTAAAGGAAAACCCTACGGGTAGAAGAAACATTGGTCTGAGTGGCACATTTAAAAGAGTAAAGCGGGAAGGAAACCGACTTTGTGGCGCAACATAAATAAAGGAGGATCGCTGTGAGTACCACTCTTGTGTTAAGCACTTGTAAAACTAACCTGTGAAATTGTGTGGATACCTCCAGGAGAGGGAGGGCGGCCCTGCCCCTGAAACAGCGTGGTGGGTGAGCCGTTAGAAGCGTCAATCCAAGCAGCCACAGCAACGAAATACTATTCTGGGCGTATTTCCATCGCCCTTATTTCAGCCCAAGTGAAGTGGAGGACGCCGGGCGTTTCCTTTGTTGTGTACACTTATAGTGTGGTGAGTGAGACTTTGCAATTTATAAGCTTTTCACGTTGGAGTGGTGCTGTGTATTTGCTGTGGGTTGCTGTGTGTCTTGTCAGACGAAGCCCCGCATCATCCATTTTTCTACTGGGCAGAGGACGGAGAGGCTAACGACCTCAGAATTTACAGCTACCATACGCAGTGTGCTGTTTCGGAGTACGAAGGGATACAGACCAAGAGCTGTCAAGGGCTGTGAGTAAAATATTGGAAATATTCGTGGTGTAAACTTACCTGTGTCTGTCTTTGTCGCAGAGTCAGAGGCGAAAGGGTCCGCCGCCCCCGTGGTCTCTACAAAAGGGCGCCCCTGTCCAGGATTCGATCGGCCTACGGGCAGTGGAGGTAGGGCAGCGCTCGACCCGGCGAGGTGGTGTGTGACCTTCGCCCCTCTGCTGACCTACAGAGAAAACCGTACCTACCCAGAAAGCTGTAAGCAGCAGAGCCGGTGAGAAATACTCGAAGTTTCAGTAACAGTGCCCTTGTGTCCTAGCGACCACCTGTGGAGAGAGAGGGAAACGAGAGTGAATAATTGGAGAACAGACTGTGAACGTGATACCTACCCAGAAAGCTGTAAGCAGCAGAGCCGGTGAGAAATACTCGAAGTTTCAGGAACAGTGTTTTTGTGTCCCAGCAGCCACCTGTGGAGAGAAAGGAGAACGAGTAATGCACGCCAAGAGAATGGACTGTGTGAAGATCCAGTGGGTGGTGAAGGAGGAGAGCCTAGAGTGGCCATTATTTTAAGTCCCCCTTTTTCCCTTCCCTATTTATCATTTTTAAGTAATTAAATAAAGTACATTTTAATTTATGCTTACCTTGTGTGTCTGGTCATTGGGGTGGCTTTGGGAATCTCCTCGAGGTGGAGAAAGGGGCGTGACCTTATTTACATCTGGGTCCACCCCGACTTGTGACATTCATTCACTACTTTTTACCCACAATGCACTCTGAGGGTACATTCGATGTACAGTCGCTCACTCATATTTCCCACGATGCAATGGGAGACGAACACATAAGTGGAATCAGCTAAAGGATCCTGACAGTAAACACCAAAGAGTTACGTTTATACACAATTTTTTATTCTTGTTGTCAGATATTTTCTACTTTTTTAAAATAAACAAATAAAAACAAATTGCGATATCTTTTTTTATACATATTCTTATTAATTCATACATAAACAACAGTAAAGACCAAGCAGTTGTTTTGTTCTCTTTATAATTAACCAATATAATAAACATGACCAATGATGTAACAAACAGTAAGAAAGTAAACTTTACCTTTTCACAGTACAATCAATAAAGCCACACAGGTGTAAGTGTTTATGACGAATCTCTGCGACAGCTCTACGACGCATGATATTTACGTCAGTGTCCCAAATCGCTCACTTGTTTTTGTTCTCTTCTTCCCCATATACAGTAGTGGACTCAATTGTCATTTGCTATATAAAGAATAGTGAATAAGTGAACGAGGGAGCGGTTTCAGACGCAGCTCTAGGCTGTGTCCCAATTCAAAGGCTGCGACCTTCTAAGGACGTATTTTAAGACCGATTGCGTCACAGCAGCGCGACTTGAGGCTGGTAAGGACGTCCCAATTCAAAGGATGCTTAGAATGAAGCCTCAAAATGCGTCCTCATTTCTCCGGGATGTTAAGGATGCAACGAATGGCTGCTCAACAGCCGAGGATATCCCAAGATTCATTGCGCGCCTGCAATGGCTGCATATAACGGCTGGATATTCTAAAATAAACAATTAAAACCTTCATTAAATAAAAGTGTGTGTGTGTATTTATCAAAAAAAAAGTTTGTCACTGTTTTAGTATTATAAGTTATGTTTTGTGTTAATATTATTCTTTTTATGGTGCATATATTTCTAAGGTTGATTAATTTAATATACTGTTAAATAGTTTAATCTACATCAACGTGTCATATTTTCTAAACGAAATTAATATTTTTCTGATTTCATATTTATTTTAATAAGTCAGAAACGTTTCCGCTATGTCCTGCTGACAGGCGCGTGCAGCAGGTGACGCCAATTATGGGTCGTCCGAAGGTTAGACCGTCTCATTTCAGGTCTCTTCGCGAACTTCCGAAGGCTGCCACCTTGAAAGACCGAGTGCTCATCTTTAAGGTCCCATGCTTATAAGGTTGCAGCCCTTGAATTGGGACACAGCTCTAGTCTTTTATTTTAAAGTCATGTATTCTGTCATTCATGTTTGTCGTCTTTTGTAGTTCTGTTTCTCATTGGTCCTTGTCCGATTGTTCCCCAGGTGTTTCTTTGTTACCTCGTTTCACCTTGTGTTTAAAAAGCCTGGCATTTCAGTTGTCCTTGGTCAGTCTTTGTTAATGTAATCTGTTGGTTCTCTGTTCTTATCTTGTTTCTGTTTATCTAGTGTACTATGTTTTATTCAATAAATGTCTGCACGTGGATCTGCCTCTGTCTGCCTGTCCTTCCAACCAACGTTACCGAAGGACACAAGTGTTTCAGTCTGAATTTAGACGGTTTTAGCATAAACAAATGGCTTTTGTGGACTAAATGCAACTCCCGGTAGACTTCCACATAGAATCAATATAACAACAGAGTCCTTTTAAAGTAGTTTATTTCCGATAACAAGGGAAATAAAAGACAAGTAAATTATTTTCGTTCATAAATTATATCTAACCAACTACTACACTGACTGAGCTAACGTTACTGTGTAAAATAATGTACAACATTTTAGCAACAAGTCCTTGAATTCTTGCCTGGCTGCCAAACCTCTCCACACAGTTGTGATCCATGCTCGTCGTCTCCCCTCGTCTGTAACAAACCAAAGCATTTTATTTTCAACAAGGTATTTGTTTCAAAAATCAGTTTAGCCAATAGCCAGATCAATAAATGAATACAGACCAGATTTTCACTTCGGTTCAGGTGCGTAACTGTGCGTCCAATGAAGCCGTCTATAGAACATTTTTAGACATTTTTTTTGTGTTGATCAACTCTACACAATGTCATAGCTGTCCTAAGATGCAATCACATATCGACCATGCGAGATTCCCATGTCTATCCCAATCCCAACTCGGTTATAATATTGATGTGACATGATACAAGTTCACTCCTGATAAAAACCAAGACAAGATTATATCTGCCTAATGCACATTTAGCAGATCAGTCAAATGGGTTCAGATTGAGGATGTTTAGGGCCCTATTGACTTCTGGATTATTGGCTTCCTGTCATTGGAGACCCAATTCGTTACTTTTGCCTGTATCGAGTCTTTCAGTGGGACAACACCTGCCGTTTCTGCTTTTCAGGGACAAATTACAAATGCCAGAAGATTTTCTTTCCGTGTTGGTAAGAGATGTATTTCTATTAATCTCAATTTATCATGCAGTCCCACAATGCTCTCTCAATTGTGTTCACTGCTTTCAATTTTTCACCAGCTGAATTGGGTTTGGTAATGAATCTGTCTTCACATCAGAGTGATCACTTCATTTAATCAACTACTTTGGTCTTTTTCATTTGACCATTTCTTCACCCATAAATCCTTTGTTAGATCGCTGTGTATGTGAATCAAACCTTACACCTCTTGTTTAATTGAGTTAATCTATGTGAAAATTGCTTGATAAGCTGAACAAAAAGAAAAAGGAAAAAAATGGATTATTTTACCAGCGACATTTGTGGCACCTCTGTTCTCTTATATGCACCAATTCTACTTTGAAACTGTGATGGTACCTGTAGCTGATTTTTCCTCCCTATATGCAAAGTACGCAAATTGCGTAGGGCCCTCATGCTCTTCGTGCCGTTATTGATCGTGCCGTTATCGATTGCCGTGTGACATCAATGGCCCTGGCCCAAATGGCACATTCTGGATTTGTGGACTTCCTCAGGGTCCACACTTTGATGACATCATGTAGTGCAGACCTTAGGGACCCTTGACACAAGTCCATGTGGGCACACCTGAGTCCTATTTTGGGACAGACTTAAGCATCACACCGGAAATAGTAAGAGAAGTTGCCCATCAATGTGAACTCCTCCCATCCGTCTTCTATTTCATCTGATTGCTCTTTCGCAAGGACTTCTGGGATTGGTAAAGGGCGTGAAGCCTGCTGCAAAGACCGCATCAAGGGTGCAAAGGGGGCACTGATGAGCAAACTTTGTTGCATATAAATGACATATGGGACACCCTATGGGCTCGTAGACTAAGCGAGCATGCGCAATTTAAATCCACGAGACCAAAAATCCACATGAATTGCACCATTTGGGACAGGGCCAATGTGCCTCGAGAGCAATTTGAAAGTATAACAAGCAGTCTGATCTTATGGTACTTTGACGTTATAAGCAGCCCAGTCTCCTGAAAATGCGTATAAATAGCACGAAGTGTAAAACTCGTGCAATACATATGCCAAATTCCACTTTGGCGTGCATATGATACGCAAGTCCTTCCCATTCACTTAAACGGGGGATCTTTTTTTGTCGTTTTATTTATTGGTTTCATTTTAGTCTAGGGGTGCGTTCCACTCCAGTTTTAGACACACACTCGCGAACTTCCCTAAGCACTTCCCCTCGGGGGAATCCCTGTCGCCATTTTGAAGTGCGTTCCACTTCGTCAAGTGGACGAGGGAAGTTTGTATGGACAGACCCTCGCTCCCTCGATTTTGACACAGGGAGCGAGTCTGCTTCATATGTACACTTCATGCAGCTTCATATCCCACAATGCAACACGATTGTGACGTCACTTCAGCAACTCGCGCTTTGCACATGGAGGGGGCGGTCTCCACTTTCCATGTGGTCAAGGGCTTAGGGCGATCCATTTGAACCCACTTCAAGTGTTCTAGCAGTAGTGGGCACTCGTACAACGTAAGCTATGACGTACATCCGAGTGAACGAGACTGAGGGAAGTTAGCGAGGGAAGTTCATAAAAAAACGAACTGGAACGCAGGGTAGGACTAGTCTAGTCTAATATGAAGTTATCATATTTAGATAATTATTGATGTATTTTGGGATGTTTACCACTGGAATAAACTATATTGGTCATGATTTATTTAGTTTTGTTAGCAAAATCAACATTTGGAAAATCTTTTCAGTTGTTTGTTGTAGTTTTTCTGGCAGGTATTTTTTTTCATAAATATCGGCTTGTTTCCTTGATGTTCTATGTCTATTTAAGGTGACATAGAATGACTAAACGGGGTATTTATTCTTGTTCTGTGATGTGACATGTAGACAACAAAATTTTGGTTGGGTCTGTAATGCCTTAAAAGCTTCATAAAATCTTCTCTCAGAAAGCTATAGGGTGGGGAATTTTAAAACGCGTTGTTTTGCACCTATTTGGCATCCCTTTGGGCTTAAATGGCAACCTCAATATGAAATGCAAGCACTTGACAGTGATTGGCTGTCTTTGCTGCCACTCAAAAGAATGTAAACTTTGCCTTCAGAACACGGACAAACCAAAATGTTACAGATAGAAGAGCAAACCTCGGGACGTGACTCGATATTTTGCCTTGAACTTCGCGAACACTGCTGCAATTTACTTCCGGACTGGCGGACATTTCTAAAGGAGGAATTTCTATTAAACGGAGATGTTCAGAATGTCTAGCACTTTTCGTATTTTCGTGAATGCGGGTAGACTGCTGTTATTCAACTAAGACAAGGTAAAAAACATTTTTCATTCTCTTTCCCCTTTTGAAAAATATATTTGACCGTGGCGTTGTATTCTACTTGTACTTGTATTCTAAACTAAGCAAAAAAACTACGGCGCACAGAAAACACAAGATCTTATCATTGTGTCAGTGTGTTTTGGATGGACAGTCTTGTGTCTGTTGCATGAAAACCGACCCTGTAATGAGTTTGCTTTTTCTCTTTAACTGTTTTTTCTCCAAAGGAGGATAAATCAAGTGTACTCGCAGCACTGTAAAGGTAGAGCTGCCTGTTATCACCATGCATTATCATTATGCACTGCAGTAAAACAGGAGCTGTATTTTAACGAAAATCATTTTTCTCTATAATTGAGATTTACTGGTTCATGCTGGACTTTAATGGGGGTTTCGGGGGCAGAGTGCATGCAAGCTTGCGTGTGTGTGTTATATACACTTTCTGTCTATAGCTATTCTCAATGCTGTTTATCATACTTTTACTCGGCTGCTCTGCCCAGACACGCTTTTTCCCCCAGCATGCTCCTCCGTCATGACCTGCTGGCTTTACTCTCAGTGAATCGACCTGAAACCGTTTCCTGGATCTCCACAGGAGAGCTTCTGATGAGCTTTGCCCTGGCCTGAGGTCTCGTGCCGGGGTGGGCAGCAGTGTCACAGTCCACGGCTACTGTGAACCTCCTGTGCTTCTTCTAATGAGGAAACATGCTGGAGACTGCAAAAATTGCAGCGCTGCCGACTCTAACCGCACAGCAGGAGGTCAATCTGGGTTCATTTCCACAGCGGGAGCCGAGCCCTGACTTTTAGAAATACAGTGAAATCTGGGGAAACAAGCTTGGCAAGGCTGGAGCATCGCAAAAAGTATAGAATTTAATGGGTTTATCATTATCTGCAGTTATGAAGCAATTTCTTTAGTTCTTAAATAATTTCAGACTTTCTGAGCACAGTTATGATGGGTAAATAACATGATTTCTTCCCGCGTAGGTGAACTGTACATGGTTCCACTCGCAGTGTCATATGGACACAGGTAGAGGTCAATTACAGAGTTATTTCAAACACCAACCACTGAGAAAATGGCCGCATTGAGCGCAATGAAAGTAACTCAGAACCAATTATATTCTTTAATGCTCACTGATGTGTTCTTGTTGAGGAGAATGAGGTCAAACTGAATGTGGACATTTCTCCTTACTTTACAATGGAGAATAATATCTGTGAGTAAGGTTGCAGCGATTTTGCCTTGATTGATAGATGACCTATGTGGATTTATAGATAACATGTGGAAGAGATCTGAAGTAATTATAACATGTCAACAAGAAGTTATTTTTAAAGTGTAATACTGGCACTATAAACATTGCTCTGCCACCTTTAATTTTGACTATATGCAATCATGTTGGGGGCGGAAGGCTCTGTACATTGACAAAATTGAAAACCTGTTTTTGCATTTCCGTCTGGTGATGTTAGAGGCACAGAAATTACACTGTTCACCTTTAAAGTCCCAATTCAAGATGCTTTATAAACAGTATGACCACTGTTCCATTATTTGCAAACTGTCCATGACACAAGTGGTACCATTCGGCACAAAATACATTTTTTTTCTGGCCAAAAAATATTTTTTAAATATATCCTTTATACATTTTGTTGAAAGTAAAGCTTTATTAAATATATTTTTTAATTAAAAAAAAATACATTTTCTCATACATTTCAAAATTTATTACAGGGGCAACAAATCATTTCTTATTTTTAAAACCCATACAGCAAAAAATATATTATTGTTGGCCAAATATGTTTTTAATGTATGTAGCCTATAAAATATAACATTTTAAAAAGTATATTTTGCATATTTTGTAATCTTTTCAAACCTATGTTTACATTTACATACAGTACAAAGTTTTTCTTCATGCACCATGAATAAAAATACTTTAGATTAAATTTATTTTTAAAATATATTTAAAATTTGACAAAAAATATTTGCCATTTTTTTTTATTTTGAAATACACTCACCTAAAGGATTATTAGGAACACCATACTAATACTGTGTGTTTGACCCACTTTCGCCTTCAGAACTGCCTTAATTCTATGTGGCATTGATTCAACAAGGTGCTGAAAGCATTCTTTAGAAATATTGGCCCATATTGATAGGATAGCATCTTGCAGTTGATGGAGATTTGTGGGATGCACATCCAGGGCACGAAGCTCCCGTTCCACCACATCCCAAAGATGCTCTATTGGGTTGTGATCTGGTGACTGTGGGGGCCATTTTTGTACAGTGAACTCATTGTCATGTTCAAGAAACCAATTTGACATGATTCGAGCTTTGTGACATGATGCATTATCCTGCTGGAAGTAGCCATCAGAGGATGAGTACATGGTGGTCATAAAGGGATAGACATGGTCAGAAACAATGCTCAGGAAGGCCGTGGCATTTAAATGATGCCCAATTGGCACTAAATGGGCCTAAAGTGTGCCAAGAAAACATCCCCCACACCATAACACCATTTCATTAATGAGAAATTGAACACGTGTTCCTAATAATCCTTTAGGTGAGTGTATATTTAAAATATTTTTCTAAATATATTTTTTGTCATATGGGATATAAGCACATTTCTTGAGAAAGCCAATACTGATTTCCTATTTAAAGCTTGATATTATTAAATTATTGCTAAACGTGAGCATTGTTTTAAAACATGTTAGCTTTGTGTTAAAACATGACATTATTTATAAAACATGGCAGCAACATACCAAAAACATACAAGCTTCCAAAATGTTTTTTTCAAATATAATTTTAAATATATTTAAAAATATAAAAAATATATATGGTGAAATATATTTTGAAATATGTTTAAAAAATATATTTTTACCAATATATATATTTTGGCCATTTTTGTATATTTTGAAAATATTTTAAAAATATATTTTATAGCGTTTATATTTGCATTGGAAATAAAAACGTATCTGTAAACATATCAGGTTTGAAAAAATATACTTATAATTTTAAATCTTATACATACGTATACATTTAATACAAACTTAAATATTTTGACCAGGGAAATATATATATATATATATATATATATATATTTTAAAAAGTTTACCACCTTGGGTGTGCATTATTTTCAAATAATTCAAAGGACCGGAGTCAATTATTCCTCTTATACCACGGTTACCACAAACATCGCTCTAGTGCTTATTTTAAAGGCATTTAAAAGGTTAGGTGTGCGGTTTACAGACAAATAATCAACACCCATGGAACATTTCTCAGCCAATCAGAATAAAGCATTCAACAGCCCCGAGGTATACATTTAATTAAACTTTACTTTCTACACAATATATTTAGCATACATTTAAAACATATTATTTGGCCAGAGAAATTTGTTTTATGCTTAACTTCATAGTAAAACATGTTAGATTTATGTAAACGTATGCTACTCTAACTGTACTGTATATTTTGTGTCTCACACCTGATTCAGGTCCTGCAGTCTCTTGAGATGAGGGAGGCATACAAAATGTGCAGCCCTGTGCTAAAACATGTTAATGTCATGCTAAACTATACTAGCATCATCTTTAAACAGGTTAATAGCATCATGCTAAAACATACTTGCAACATGCCATTGCAATACATTTTGTTTAAATTACCTACTTTCAAATTCTAACATTTCATTTTTTTTATTGTAGGGCTTTGTCAAGCCAACATAAAGTTTTTCTAGAAACGTTACCCATCTAGTTATTTTTGCTGACAATCACTAATGTTAGGATAAAACGATGAAACAATTCTTAAAATGTCTTAAAAAGTACCATTGGTCTATCTGTTGTTGTGGTTACAAGCATAATGTGATCGAGGCTTTTGTGAGATAAAGACTACATCCCTACAGATGTTTTTATTTGAGACCTGATTTCATAGTCAATCCCAAGCACTCACTGTGTAAACACACAGACTCTAATCAGAGCATTTATTGACTAATATTTCTTTGACTCCAGTCTGAATCTGTCATGATGAGCTAACAGCTTCAGTGATGCTGTGCAGTCGTACAGTAGAGGGCGATGTTCCTCTGCACTACCTTCTTTCATCCACAATGCCCTTCACTTTGCAATGACTGTTTAATCTGGTTGAGTACTGTATTATGATATGAGAAAACATGCAGTTATTACGAGGCCTCCTTAATACATGCTTTGGATCCCTAATGGCCCTTCAGTCACGGTGAATCAAGGTGACAATGTGTGTGTGTGTGCATTTATTAGAGAGTGTGTGAAAATAACAAGGGCAAAACATTTCCACTTGAATGCTTTGACCTCTTTTTGGCTCGTGTTTCGGCATTTAAGCTTTAGAAATGTTATCCTTGACGAAAGAAAAATAATGCAAACAAAAAACGAATTTTCATGCAGCGAATCGTGTTGGTTGCATAAAGCACTGGGTATCTCAAGGCTATTATTGACTTTATTTAAACTTTAAAGCAGAAATTTACTCGTTCATTATGTTATATTTTTATGGCTTGTCAAACAGTCACCATCATCTAAACCTTGACATTTGATGAAGTGATAAACAGTCGTCTTTCATTGACAAAAGTTACATGTAACTTTAATATGACAGCATGGCAGTTTTCTCACACTTCTCCTGTCAGGAGCTACATTTGTTTTTCTTTGAGTTTCATCCTATTCACAATTGATATTCAGTAGTGTGAATGTGATCAGAAAAGTATGAATCAGACTTTGATTTGTTTAAACCCTGCAGAAATATTAATGTTTCTAATGTTTATTAGATTAGAATCCTAATTAAATGCAATAAATGTTTCCTGTCAACACAGGAGGATGAAGCAGCACATTAACAGCCATTAGGTTTTAGTTTAAAGGTGCCGTACATTGTAAAACTGTATTAAGGCATAGCTGAAAAATAAGAGCTTTGTACATGGTAATGACATATTGTGAGCCCCAAACACAATTGTTTCCTCCTTATTTTAAACCTCATGCATGCAAAAGACAGCAAAAAACAGGCCAATCTCAACACAGCACCGACTGTGACGTAACAGTCGAGATGTACACCCCAACACTAAATTAGGTACAATGTTGTTATAATGCTAAAAAACAAAATTGTGACTGCTGATTTAGCGCTATATGCTAGCGCTTAGGCTAAAGTTCTACTGTTGACGTTACAGTTACGTTTTACAGGTCCAAAAAACTTAATGGACAGAAACGTCCATTAACAATCTCCAAACAAATTATTACTTTAGACCAGGTTTTAGTTAGTCGATGGCGTAGTCTATTTTAGTTGCCTCAAAATAGCAACGCGCCAACAATGCGCCTGAACACACCTCGATTTCAGACCAGAACGCCCATGGGCGCAACATTGGGTGCAAATGCATTTGCTATTTAAACAACGTGGGGCTAAACGTGAAAATGATCATTGCGGCGGGTTGAAACTAGCAAAAGACACTTGCGTTGCACATTGCGCCGGGTGTATGATAGGCCCAAGGTCTGTTTACACACACACAGAGCTACCGAAGGAGCTGCTCTGTGAAGCAGCCAATCAGAGCGGAGCTCAGCATTATTATTCATGACCCTTTCAAATTAGGTAATAGTAGACCATTTAATTCTAAAGACAAATCCTAGGGTTTTAAATGGACATTTAAAACCATCTCTGGGTCATTTTTGCACTTAATAAACCCACAAATCTTCTTTGTAGATATCAGAGAACAAGATTATCTCAATGCATTATTTGGCACCTTTAAAGGGATAGTTCACCCAAAAATGTTAATCCTTGGTCCCACTTTATATTTGGGTTTGTTACTTTAATAAGAAAAAAAATGCATTTAATACATTATACTTAATAAGGCAGTTTTCAGGACAGGAAAGATTCTAGTCCCAGACTAAAATGCCTGTTAGAGGTGTCTTAACGTACATCAGTGCCATTGTTTTGTCTCAAGATGTACACCAGTATTGTTTTTTGTAAGCCATGTTCGTAAAAACCACTTAAATGTCTTAATATAACTAAGACCTAGTCCTGGATTAATTTAAACCCTGTGCGGAAAAAAAACGCCCCATTGTGTACATGCGTGTTATTTACCCCAAAATGAAAATCTACTCATCCTCATTTTTTTAAACATGTATGTTTAATTATTTTGCTAAACACCAAAGAAGATATTTTGATA
The DNA here is from genome assembly GCF_027580225.2 of Misgurnus anguillicaudatus. Classification (NCBI taxonomy): domain Eukaryota; kingdom Metazoa; phylum Chordata; class Actinopteri; order Cypriniformes; family Cobitidae; genus Misgurnus; species Misgurnus anguillicaudatus. The sequence goes on along the minus strand of NW_027395284.1, from coordinate 1,239,987 downwards.
AGTGATGGTAAGCACACAGTTGATGGCACCTACTGACTTCCATAGTAGAAAAAGCAAATACTATGGAAGTCAATGTGTAATGTCAAGTGTGTGTAAAAAAAACTTGTATCGGGACTGTAAACTGTACTAAGACATGCTGCAGATATAAAACAATATTTACTTAGATATATTTACTCTGTCTGCATTATAATGTAATCTATTTGTGGAAAGTGCTTGTAGTATGTAGCGGCAGTATACGTTTTATACTGAGGCTGGAATTACCCTTTAATATGCTATAAGGAGATGTCTTCAGCTCAAAGCACTTTGGGTAAATAGACCCAGTTGAGGCTGAGCTCTAGTTGGCAGTCAAGGGAGCGTGGGTGAGATTACCAATTATTACAGAGCACAAAGCATGAGCTATAAAAGCCCCTTCTGGAGTCTGGTGCAAGCTCCGGATTTGCACAGACGTTGAAACAAAGGAACATACTGCAATATAGGGCAAATTATTAATGAATGTGAGAAATGTGGGAATAGCTGAGGATAAGAACATTTTCAGGCTGTGAAATGGTTTGGGCTTTATAGTCTATGCCAGTGCATTATACTGGGTTCGCAAATGTTGAATGTTCCTCGGAAGGTTACAAAGAACCTTTTAACACAAAATAAAATAAAAGCTAACTGCTTTATATTGCCTCTATATCACCCTCTCTTATATATGTTCTGATCAACAGTTATGTTATCAAAACAACTGAAAACACATCTCTTCCATTTGCACTTAAAGGATAATTCCGGTATTTAACACTTTGAGTCTCATTTCTGGTTTGTTTTGGATGAACTACAGTGATGGACACAGAAATTTTGACAATGGGTCGTGTCTTGACTTTTTGACTCGTTTAGAAGCGTCTCTTGACTGCTTCAGAATGGAAGTCAATGGCCATGCACAAACATGTCATTAAAACAACACTTAACATTCATTTTCAAAACTGTGCTACTCACCGAGTGGTTCGTCATGTTCGTTGATAATTAAAAACAAGTTGTGTAGCGAAATACAGTTTCTGACGTGTTTTATTTGGCATTTTGTAAAATTCCATTGACTTCTCTATGAAGACGCAATGCTCGCTGATATATCACTCCGCCGCCGGGTAACAGAAAAGGGGCTGTTTACTCTCAGAAGAAATTTTTCCCATATTTGTAGGGCTGACATTCGATTCGTGGGTTGACATTCGATTTTCAGTTTTGAGATTCGAATATATATATATTTTTTACAGCGTTAATGCAGAGCTTTTGCCAAGCAGGAAGTGCGCTTCACGCTCCCGCTCTATAGGTGGCGCAGAGAGACCAACATCCAGAGCCAACAACAGCACTAGTGGAAGAGATCACCTCAAACGGAAAGCACGCTTCCTGCTTTGGCATTCACGCTAAAAGTGTTGTAAATAACGTTCAGTTTCTTGCAAAAACTGATTGATTTGCTTCACAAGACGTCAATATGTCACACGGAGTTATGGGGGATTACTGTTGTATTGGATATATATGCTTTAGCTCTTAAAGTGTGCGGATCTGTTGACTTGCATGACGGAGCACTGGGGTTTCTGCAAAATATTTTCTTTATTGTTTTGCTGATGAAAAAACATATTCGATGGTGTAAGTGTTATAAATAAACTTGATTTTGAAAGTATACTACCGTTTTATTACAGTTTGTTGGACTACGTTCATTCATGCTTCAGACTCAAATATAGAGCGGAAGTATATACGCGGTTGTGAGGTATCTGAAAAAATAGTTCCACTATAGCAAACAACACGGATTGAAATCATACATTGCGCCAATATATTTGTTTTTAATCATCAACGAACACCACGAACCACTCGGTGAGTAGTACAGTTTTGAAAATGAACGTTAAGTGTTGTTTTAATGACATGTTTGTGCATGGCCTTTGACTTCCATTCTGAAGCAGTCAAGAGACGCTTCTAAATCAGTCAAAAAGTCAAGACTCGACCCATTGTCAAAATTTCTGTGTCCATCACTGTAGTTCATCCAAAACAAACCAGAAATGAGACTCAAAGTGTTAAATACCGGAATTATCCTTTAACAGATGACATCTAAAGGGTTATCTTGACCACAACCTTTAAATAGTTAATGGATGTTTCTGAGTAGTGAGTTTGTGTTTTTTCAGTATGGACCTGCAAACAGCCTAAACGTTAGCATATAGCATTAACTAGCATATAGCGCTAACTCAGTCACAACTTTGTTTTTAGCACTGTAACAACATTGTATTTAATTTAATGTGTAATTGAATGTTGGGGCATACACCGCAACGTCACAATTGGTGTTATGTCCAGATTGGTCTGTTTTCCATACTTCCACATGCCCCCCTAATCACATTTAGTTTTCCATGGTATTTCAACCAATTATTATTTTAGCACGTCATTGCACTTCTTGGTCGCGTCAGCAGCATTTAGCTCACAAGAAAAGTAATCTCTACAACAGTCATCTCTAGAAATACACAACATATTACCTTTAGAAATATGAGGCATTATTACACAAAACATAACTTGAAACATAATAATATTTACAAATGTGTTTTAAAAACATCCCCAAAACAACACCCAAACTTTGCATTGACCCACCCTTTTAATTATTCAAATACAACATCCAATGGAAAGTCTCCACAGCGAGCGCAGCATAATTTTATTATTTACATTTTGCAGCAGTATGGATGTTACCGAGCCCCTAAGGTGACACTGGAGTAAAAAAATCTAAAACTTATTTTTATGTGCTAACGTGAAACTTTCATGTGCTCACGGGAAACCTTCATGTGCAGAATTTTTTTTAAGTTTAGTTTCGTGCGCTCACGTGAAACTTTCAGAAAAACAAAAAACCGTGAAAGCGAAAGTTTACTAAACGCGGTAGTTTCACGTGCGCACACGAAAGTTTCACGTGAGCACGCGAAAGTTTCACGTGAGCACGCGATAGTTTCACGTGAGCACGCGATAGTTTCACGTGAGCACGCGATAGTTTCACGTGAGCACGCGATAGTTTCACGTGAGCACGCGATAGTTTCACGTGAGCACGCGATAGTTTCACGTGAGCACGCGATAGTTTCACGTGAGCACGCGATAGTTTCACGTGAGCACGCGAAAAAAAATCAAATATGGGCAGTTTCAAACAAAAATTTGAAGCATGACTTCAGAGGCATGACTGCAGCTCCGGGAAATGCATTCGGACAGCCTTCATAGCATTCATTTCTGTTTGAAATATGAACAAGGAGCTCCTTTGTGTTAACTTATACCATATTTGAAAATAAAAATTTATTTACACAAAATGTATGCTCTAGACTCTTTTTTTGGCCGCCATTTTGTTTTTTCGAACTTGACCAGGCTTGACCAATCACATTCCCTGTGCACGCCCACACACAGAATTGTGGGACAGGAAAATGAAGGTTTCTCAGGAGACAGAAAGTAAACCTAACATTAGATATGGATGTGCCTTGATGCCTTGGAATGCTGCCTTATAATGCAACATTTTAGAGATTTCGGACGCAGCCAAATGTGAAATGTACAACACAAAACTCCTCTTAACTCTTTCACCGCCAGCATTTCTTAAAAAAGTTGCCAGCCAGCGCCAGAATAGGAAAAGAGAATGCAACGGACGTAATAGTATTGAAGTCCCCAGTTCGTCAAAAAATGACGCGAAAGGTATACCCTCCGCGTCAACATATTGACGCATGGTCAAGTGTCGTCAAATATTGACGCCATGGGGTGAGACTGGGTTGTACTGCCAGCCTTGAAGACCGGATTAACGCGCTTCAACCGCAATGTGTGAGAATTCATTTTCAGTTTTGAAGAATATATTCACACACCACAGACGTTCTATGCGCCACACACGTTAGGCCCAGCTCATGTAGATGGGTGGGAGGACATGTATTTGGTGTGGTTGTAGGTTGGTTATAATAAATATGGGTTGTTGTTGTATTAAGGTTGGTTTCTAAGATAAAACATTTTTGTCCCACATATGAAAGCAAAATGCACCCCCCACTTTCCGTATTTTGTAGCGACGGCCCTGTACTGCTCCAGTGACAGCTTGGGACCATTTTTACCACTTTTTCTGACAGTTAACAGTACATTACAAAATGTGCTTATTTTTCAGTATATACTGTACGTTCCCTGGGTCCAACCCATGACCTCTTGTGCTGCTAATGCAATAGTCTACCACTGAGCTATACTGGAGCACCCTAGAGCCCAATGGCATGACATGAATAATATATCGAAACAATCTTGTGAGTTTGTTTTAGGTGAAACACAAAAATACACAAAGATAAGAATATGAGTAGCTCACCAAACACATTTATCTAGACATTTAAGTGTGTTAAGTTAAAAAGTATACTTTTATAATAAAGTACGGACTGAATGAAAGTTGGACTGGCCTTGAACTGCTACACGTATACGTAAAACTGAGCTGAGAGTCACAGCATAATGGCTTCAAAACAACAATAATTGATTGTATGCAATGCTATTATCCTGCATGTTTATGTGTTTGTGTGTGAGGGAGCTCTCCACGTCAAACTGGCAACATATTAGTGGAAATGGATACAATGTTAGGCAGGGTAATTTTAGACGACACAGCCGAATCAATAGCAGTTGAGGTACAAAGAGGAAAATCAATGGCTTAATTTGTCTTTAGGCGGACGGGGGGCTACAGGATGACACAACTTTTCCTTACCAGCACACTGACTTTAGACCAGCCGTAATGAAGAGATTACATGAGCCCTGACACGGGTCAAATTAAAAAAGAATTATGTAAACAAAGATTAACCAGTGTGTGTCCTTAGTCAGCATTTTAGTCCCGCAACAAATCACGATGCTCTGCCATTTGTATTTATTATGAGGTTTTTGACAGGTATTTGTGTTATTTATTTGAGCAATTTTTGTAATTCTTCATCTTAGTGCTCCTTCATCTCTTTCAATGAGGTCGTTAGGAGGTGTTCCTAATTCTTGTTGTCAAAAACAAAGTACTGTTCATTGCAGTAACCAATGAGAGAAGGATGACATGAACTGATTTGCTCTCATTGGTAGTCGCTCATCATTTGCATAAAGTTAAAGGGAAACCAGGCAAGTCTGCGTAATATTTCTCTAAGAGCTCCCCCTAGTGTCTGAAAGTAAATGCTTTCAAACACACTGTCGTAAAAACGAACTGTTGTCCCTCCCCCCTCGGAACCAAGTTTATCAGCTTATTTCCAATCCAGTTATGTTTCCCTTCCGTCAAGGGTTTTCGATGCTTCTTCCCCGGCTCTGCCATTTGCAACAATCGCTAGCCGTGTTTAGCTCGCCTGCCTCTGTGTTGTTTGCTGTAAAGTGATACTGCTTCTCGCGATATCTGAGACTTTGCGAGACTGAAGGACACCGGGTCGGATACAGCGAAGTTGCAAGTGGGGTATTCTTCCTACAGACGGTAGGGGCGGGTGAGAGAGACTTCATTCGTCCGGTAATGAGTCATTTAACCATATACCGACTTACGAAGATGATATATTAACATAAAAATGCTGCCTTGTGTCCCTTTAAAGTTTTCTCAACGCATCACTGGACACACCCACTTCCTGTCACCAACAGTCACTGTCGCTTGTGTCGCTGGTGGTCGTCAAGCTTCCACTGAAATAAATTAAATAGATTTGGAGAGGCATGAAATGATCTTGAATTTATTCATGAGCAAAGGTTTGAATAACGGTTTAGTATTATTTTCGAGGGACAACCTTCCAATCTCTCTGATGAAGCCAATACGGAAGTAGTCTCAGCCTCAGACGTCACGCCCACAAACTGTTGGCTGAACGTCTGATGTTTTTCGTACACTTTTCTGGAAACCCTGTGAAAATGTTAAAGTCGGCTTTGATTGGTTGAAAAAAAACGGATTTCCAGGAGACGCGAGTGTCGCGATTAGTTTCGGTCCCTGGAAAACAAAGCTCTGACATTCCATTGAGTGAAGAGTGTTCACGTGGATAATAATGAGCAGTTATCATGATCAGTTAAACATTGGATTCTTAAAAATATGCAAAGTTTGCAGCATCGACTCTCTAAAAGACGTCCAAGAGTTTTGCTTGAGGCAGTAAGTGGAGTCAAAAAGTTTGGTTCTCCTGAATTGCTTGTATGTGTTAAAAAGTGGAGAGATATGCTTCAAACAGACGTTTAACGGGAGCGTCTCATTGGTGTGGCTGTTGATGAAGTGCACAACGTTGTCCTATGGTGAGTAATGTTGTTTATTTAGATGCTAATCGGTTGCGGCTGGTCATTTCAATAACTGACTTGTTGCCAGCCGGCTCGTTGTTGTGGGGAGTCCGAAACGTGACGCTAGATGAAACAAACTTTGATTGGTTGTTTGACATGTCGGTCAAACAGCTCGTGGGCGGGATTTGTCCAGAAAAAGCAGCGAAAAACACCAGACCTTCAGTATTGAAGGTCTGGCTACGCGAGACTAATACGGAAGTGACTTAAACTGCAATTCATCGACTGGCCACTAGAGGCAGGCTCTTAAAGGGAGTCAATCCCCATAGACAGCCATGTTAAAATGCCCAACTTTACAGCAGAAAATATGTGTTTACAGCCTGGTACAAAAGGTGATTCTGGTCTATATAGCTAATTTTGTCCTTCACGACAACTGTGAGGGGTGTGAATTGTTTTGTACCTCATCCGTTTAAATTATATTAAGCCTTAATGTTTTGCATAATTAAGGGCGTGGCCACTTGAGTGACGGGTGAACTGGCACTGCTGTCACTACTGTCGAGCTAGGCGGGCGTGGTTTCAGCAACCAACCACTTCAGCTTCACCCATATCCCACCTCTTTACCCATTTTTGATTATCTGTGGATAATGCACGGTAACGCAGTGTTGGCTCCGCCAACTATTGGCTTCAAAAAGGGTGACACATTTTTACAGGGTTTCCACGGGTCCTTGAAATTCTTGAAAGTTTGTGTATCTGGGGGGAAAAATTCAAGCCCCTGGAAAGTTTTTGAAAATATACATACATAGATACTGTACAGGTCATTGAAAGGGCTTGAATTTATTTTATGAAAGTTTTCTGATAAAAAAACATTATTTTTCAATATTTACTATGTTTATACCTCAACTTATTAGAATTAATACCTACCTATCTTTTTCAATATGTGCACTTAGTCTTTGTACAGCGCATTGTGAATGTGTTAGCATTTAGCCTAGCCCCATTCATTCCTTAGGATCCATACAGGGAAGAATTTAGAAGCCATCAAACACTAATATTGACGGAAGTTTGAGCGAAAGCAGGAGTAGTCAGGAGTGATGAAGTTACTGCGCCCCAAAGGTCGAAGTGCTGCAAACTAAGTGCTCTTCCGCCATACAATATAGTTCTCAATTTTTATCTGCAAAAAAATTTGTCACATTCATGTAACAGTCTTTAAATAGGGAAAACATGAAAGTGTTTTGTGGCTTCTAAATTCATCCCTGTTTGGATCCTAAGGAATGAATGGGGCTAGGCTAAATGCTAACACATTCATGACGCGCTGTACAAAGACTAATGCAGGGTTGACACCAGAAGCGGTAGACGCGAAGCGGTGGAGTCTCAGCGGAGTCGCAGAAGCCCCTCCCATGACGCAAATTTCCACGTGAATGTCTCAAATGACTAGAATTTCACTCGCGAATGAAGCGAGTGAACTCAAATGTTTAAGCGTTCAAGCATCCAACTTTGCCACCTCTACCGCGGCTGGTGGGAATGCACCTTAAGTGCACGCATTGAACAAGATAGATGAATTAATTCGGCTATTTTGAGGTAACAACATAGTAAAATATTGAAAAACGCTGGTGTTTTCCTTTAAAATACTATCAAAATGTGGTCAATACTATTCCCTTGCATGCCATTCCAAGTTAGTGCACTAGCTTTGTAACAGTAACTGACAAAAAATTTCCCTAAAAATCATCCAACAGCCCTCAAATCAAGTCAAATACCATTCATTTAAAAAGTCAAATTCTGCAATCTGTGATGAATCGTTGGATTATACGTCGATATATTTAATGGATCTTTATTCTCAGATCAGTATGTTATAAAATTCTCTTTTATGTTTCTCATGTTAGACAGCTACTGTAAATTACAGTGGTTGTTATTGAATAGTCTTTATTCAGCCTGACCCATGAACCTGATTTTATCACAATTCATACCTTATTGTCTGATAACAGTGTAGAGAGAGTGAATGGATAGCCGATGCCCCTTTCCTGTGGATAATATATTGGGGAGAGAATAGCCTAAGATGATACCCATGTCATGATGTGTCCCAATTTATAATACTTCTTAGGTTTTGAAAGTACATCAGGCTTTAAAAATGGGATAAGATATCGAGAAACAATAAAATTTATTAACCCTGTTTTTTCTGCAGACTGCAGTAAGTAACAAAGACTGCTCGAATCTCGCACACTCATTTTAAATGCTGACAGGGCGTATCAGATTGGTGCGGTTAAGCTACAGTAACTTTCATCATGGGAATATTCCTACCTCAGAGAGAATGAAACAAGATAAGAGCGAGTCTATCTAACAAACTTCAGAAGCAATCAAGTACCAAGTAAGTTTTGCTTGCCCATGCAAAATTCTCAATGCCAGAGTGTTCTGGGGAGATTTATCCTCCAAAAAAAAAAAGTGAATTAATAGATCGTTTATGTATGACGTACAGTTACGTTTTAGCAAAAAGCACCATTAAGGAGCTTTTTACGAACTGTGGTTACGTTTTTGAGGTTGTTTGCCTTATGCATCAGATTAGATGCATTTAATTTTCATTGTTTGTTAAAGAGCCAGTAAGATGCCAATTTTAAGCGTCCTATCACTGTTTATAAGTCCCGGACAACAGGTTTAAATGCATGTAAGGTCAAAAAACACTGTAGTTTTCTCAAAATATAAATTTAAAATTACCCCGTTTCTCAGAGATCCCCAAACGATTAGTGTGAAACCGTTCAACGACTCAGTCTGCCTAAACCCCACCTTTCAGTAGCCTTCTCTGCTCTGATTGGTCAACTGACAGAGTCTCTGCACAGACCACAGATCAGTGGCACAGACCAACAAAAGTGCAACAAGTATTGACCTAGTGCTAACATGATTTACTGAAAAGACATTATCGACATCAATACACATAATTCATCATTAATCCAAGAAATAAAATGACGATAGAAACTAACATTTTACACTCATTTAAGCAAGTATGTTAGCTAACCGAACCATAGCAAAAATGTAAACACTTAAGTTAGTGCACATGCGTTAGCCACTTGCTAACCTGACTCTCTGACAGTATATTAAGAGTTTAAAAATCAACATCAGTACACATCATTCATCATTAATCAAAGTTATAAAAACGACAACAGACATTAAAATTTTTACACTCATTTAAGCAAGTATGTTAACTAACTGCGCCATAGCAAAACCGTAAGTGCAGCATGCGTTAGCCGCTTGCTAACATGACTCTCAGACAGTATATTAAGAGTTTAAAAAACAACATCAATACACATCATTCATCATTAGTCCATTAGGTTTTAAAAACGATGACAGACATTAAAATTTTTACACTCATTTAAGCAAGTATATAGCTATAATCATACTTACAGGTTGTTAGGAGACGCATGTTTTTCCAAATAAAGTGGGTACTGAACCGTCTTTCATTGCCAAACGTCCCTGCTAAAAAAAAAACAATAGACACCATCACAGAAATTATATAGGTTTTATTGGGAATTTTATTGGTTCTGATGGAATATGGCCCAAAACACACTACAGTGTAGTGGTTTTAAAGGTAAAGTTAATGGTTACTATTGGTATTTTAATGGAAACCATTAGAATTTTCTGTAATGGTTTTATTGTTTTTTTCAGCAGGGTCTAGTAAATCCCATCGTAATTTTAACCACTGATTCTTCACAGCCAAATTTCTAGTAAATCCCACCGTGAAAAAGTAATTTTAACCACTGATTCTTCACAGCCAAATGTCTAGTAAATCCCTCCTTAAAAAAGTAATTTTAACCCCTGATTCTTCACAGCCAAATGTCTAGTAAATCCCTCCTTAAAAAAGTAATTTTAACCCCTGATTCTTCACAGCCAAATGTCTAGTAAATCCCTCCGTAAAAAAGTAATTTTAACCACTGATTCTTCACAGCCAAATGTCTAGTAAATTCCTCCGTGAAAAAGTAATTTTAACCACAGATTCTTCACAGCCAAACGTTTAGTATATCCCTCCTTGAAAAAGTAATTTTAACCACAGATTCTTCATATATCTTCATCCTTTGGTAGTGAAAACAACACAAGCTGAAAACATAGCGTGATATACTAGATGTGGGCAGGTCATTACGTGGATAAAGTCAGGCAGGAAATTCAACCCACTCGTTTCAGCGATTCACAGTTGATTCCCTACTTTAGAAGCCAAAACTTTATTAATTGTGCACTTTTTGGTTCAACTACTTTGCACATTGTTTACATTGATGGTAGGGGTGTGCAAAAAAATCGATTCACATTTGAATCGCGATTCAAGCTTTGCCGATTCAGAATCAATTCATAGAATTCCAAAAATCGATTCATCATTTTTTTTGTAATGCCGTGTTACTATTGTCCTGAAATTAGTTTATCTCAGTATTTCCATAGATGGCGCTGCGTCGTATTCACACTGACGCCCGCACACTCTTGTCACAGTCTTTCCCACACATTGCTGCTGCAGTGCTGCCCAGTTATATTATCAAGTGCCCAAGTATATCTGGCATCAAATTTTGTCTTTTTTGTTTTTACATGATGATGACACGCTTTAATAACAACATTTTGTGTGCGACATGATGAGTTCGGTATGCGTTCACATGCTCTTTGTTTCTCAATGAATTGGGATGCGACGCGAACAAGCTCGTGTCACATTGTATCCTTCATGTTTCTGAACTTGAGCAGAGTTTTAACATTAGAGAACTTGACGGAGCACCCGCTGCCCGTTTGGTTCCGGGTTTGTATTTGAAATGGTCAGTCGGGTCCGGGTCAGTCATAATTAAATTACTTCGGGTCCAAAGTCTGATTAACATTATGTATAAAACCTGAGTCGATCGGAGAATGACCGTGAGCGCTACCGCGCTAAAGCTCGCGTGCAGTTTCAGCATGCCGACGGTTTCTATGGCGATAAAACTGGCTCTTTTCTATTATTATTAATAAACCATATATTTTCTAAAATCTATTGCACTGAACGAGCAAAGCTCAAGCTGACTTAATATTTACAAAACGCAAAGCTGTAATGTAAAGTCCCCTGTCAGTGGGACAGCAAGTAGACTTTTGAATCTGAAATAATGAGTGGATTAAAGAGGGACACTTTTCCTGCATCTGCTCTATCTAATAGAAATAATACCCATTATAACACCAGTCACATTTCTAATCTATAGGCCTGCACAGTCTATCATTAATATACTATATTATTGTATTTAATAGAGTTTGATTAAAGGGGTCATCTAATTGCTTCATAACAGTTTTTATTTTTCCATAAATACATAAAGTAATATCAAACTACATTTAATTTGTTGTGTTTCTTTTCTTTAAAATTGTATATCTACTACAATCAGTCACATAGGAAAAAGTAAACTACATTTACATACTGTGAATCGTTTTTTAAAATCGAGAATCGTTTTTGAATCGAAAATCAATTTTGAATCGAATCTCGAGCCTAAAAATCGGAATCGAATCGTGAAATTTTCTGAATTGTGCACCCCTAATTGATGGACAGCTACATGACACACTGCAATACAGGTAATTTTTGATTTTGGATCTGTGTGGCTCTTTAAATTAGAAATGCATTTCTAGTTAAAACAACCCAGCATAAGTTAAATTACCACTCAACAGGTTTTGTTTGTTCCTTTTTGACCCAAGGTTGGGCTGAAAATAACCAAGCATTTTTGGAGTGCATGCAGTATTGATAGTCGCGACTCGCTAGCATGTTCAGGGTGGTTACTCACAGGGTTTAGTGAAAGGTGTCCATTTCCAAGTCTATATAATATTCATTATTCATAATATCAAAAGCAGCTCACAGTGTATTCCAGTTCCATAAATTTGATCTATTGTTTCCTTGGAATTCAAACCCACATCTTTGGGTGGCAAGCACCATAACCATGAAAAAGCTTATCCAAGATATGACTTGTGGCTTAAAAGCTTTGTCTCCTTATAAAACACTGAGCCACCTAGAAAAGTGTTAGCAGATTGACCAGCATTACAAACTTCAACATGTAAATCTACCGTGCGTTTCTTGTAAGATTGATTGTCATCTTTCACGCTGCACTCAGAAGTTCACAAAGACATGAGGGGAACCATTCAACAATTCAATTATTAACTCCTCTCAAGTGTAACGAAAAAGTTGACTCGCGCAGAAGCAACAAATACTTGATGGATTAAAATGGTACAGTCGAGCAGATAGCAAAACCAGCCATCTAGAATGGCAACAGTTTTGATTAGTTTGTACTTCTCTCTAGCTCTGTGAAATGCACTTGATTTGAACGGCTTCTGAAGCGAATCTCTCAGGGTCCCACGGGTGTCGTGACTGGGCTGTCACAGCGGTGCCAGACATCACCGCTATACCTTCACAACCTGCCGAACGCATCCTCGGGGAGCGGAGCGCGAGGGCTCTCGCTCTGCTGATGTAGGGCTTGTGTTCTGTGAAGGATGACTTCATTTCCTCTTAATCTGCACGCTGTCCCCCTGAGCCGTCGAGAAGCACTGAAAAGCTGCACAGCCACAGCGCTCCCTTATTCCACTCAAAGCTGCTATGCTCTCCTGAACAACACAATTGTAATGAGATTTGAGGGGTTCATTTCAGGTGATTAGAGCTATAAAATACAGTACTGTAGCTTTACCTCGCTGTGCCGAGGCTGTTAGGTTCTTTGCACACTTATGCCAATGTGAAAGGTGATATTACACCATATATACTGTATATTTGCTACGCCAACTCTAACCTTACCCATTTCTATACAGGTCAACATAAATATCAGTATGTACATGTCTCAGGCTGTTAGATTTCAAGTGGACATACTATAAAAATCTGTCTTTATTCATGTTTAAGTGCTATAATTGGGTCCCCAGTGCTTCTATCAACCTAGAAAACGTGGTAAACCATTCGTTGCAAGTATCTTATTATGATAATACCGCCCTTAATCTGCACTATCCAACCACGGCACAGCCATTTAGTGCAGACAAAGAGAGAGAGAGAGAGAGAAAATAATTGACAACAAACTACTTTATGGTGATCAGTGTTTGCATTTTATTGGCTCATTTGCATTTTAAAGGACCAATCCCAAAATGGCAAATTTTTGCTCACATCTACAAAGTGGCAATTCTATCATGCTATAATAAATTATCTATATGCTATTTTGAGCTACAACTTCATGTATGTGCTTTGGGGACACTGATATCTTAAAAATCTACATCTTAAAAAGGTCTCAAAAAAAGGGCAGACAGAACTCAAGAACAGATCTTTACCCTTAAAGGAACAGTATGTAAGCAATTTATATCAATTAATCATAAAATGGCCCTGATATATCACTAGACATTAAGAAATAATTTTCATTTCAAATACTTATATCACCGACAACAGTGGTATGGCCAGGATATTGTCATTTAAAAAGAGGAGTTGCAGCCCTCAACTGATGTTTATGTTGTCATTTTGTGTATTGGCCACCAGTTGTGTGATTGCAGTACCGGTTTTAGCCACAAGTTTTGTGATTGGAATAACAGTTTTGTCCACAATCCTACTGTTCCTTTAAATATGTGATGTATGGTGCAGACAAACATTTATGTGGATTAAGGTGTGCACTTAACAGCATACATTTTGTTATCGTGCTATTTGGTTTATAATTAAAGGCACAACATGTTAATCAGTAATCAGTAGAGATCGCCAAACAACAATAATGGCTGGAGCTTGATGACGATGTTAAAGAACGCAGAATGGTGAGTTGCAGTCTTTACCTTCAATGTCGAAGGAATCAATCCGACAGGACTCGCAAATCATGTTGTGAGGATGATGTAATTTAATTAGGTTTTACAACCGTTACATTATAATTTAAGCCCACAGTTTGGCTTGATAGAAGCGAAAACAAAGTACTGTGGTTAGACTTTACTACTATACTCTGCATGTGACAAAAATGCATCTCCACCCTGCCCCTCGTGCTATCTTGACTTATAGGGAGGAAAAATGTATTTAAAGGTCACAAATTCTTTCTGATCTCATTTTTTAAACCCTATTTAGTGTGTAATGTTGCTATAATAGCATAAATAATACCTGTAAAATGATAAAGCTCAAAGTTCACTCCCAGGCGATATATTTTCTTGAACAGAATTGCCCTTTCAAAGCTTAAAGTGAACGGCTCGTTTGGACTACAGCCCTCTACTTCCTGCTTAAATGACATCACTAGAACAGTTTTTTGACTAAACCCCGCCCACAGGAATACTTCAGTCGCCAGCTAAGCTAACGGCAAGCTAAGCTGCTATCGAATCACAGCACACTAAACAAACTACACAATCAGAACTCGATACATATTTCTGTAGGAGGGACTTCATAGAACAAGGAAGACATCAGCGCATAATCTAATAATCGGTCCTCATTTATGTCCAGGAGACTCAATAATAATCTTTTACATTGTAATCCTTTACGTTTTCATATTTTAAAGCGTTTTGTGCTGCTGTGCATCCATATGTGTGATAAGCAAACTGCGTTGTTGTCACGTTTATAGGCACAAATTACAAATACACTCATTAAATAACAAAAACAATATTGCGCCATGCTGTAGTCTATTTTAGTTTGCCTCAAAATAGCAATGTGCCAACAATGCTCTTGAACACTCCTCGTTTTAAGACCAGGACGCCCATGGGTGCAAAATTGGATGCAAATGCATTTGCTATTTAAACAATGTGGCGCTAAACATGAAGTGATCATTGCACCGGGTTGAAACTAGCAAAAGACACTTGCGTCGGGCATTGCGCCACATTGCGCCAGGTGTATGATAGAGCCCTTAACATTAACGAGTCTTTGTCATTACAGAATAAAACTATAAAATAACAGCATCATGCAAAGCATTTTGTTGAAAAATATTTTGTTTTGATTTGAATGCAGCTTCTCGACCAAACCACTGTGAGGCAATGGAGGGGGCACTCAAATGTTTCTAAAATTAATACGCATTTTTGCTCCAATTTCATTTGTTTTTCTTTTACTAAATACACAATTATTTAAACGAAATATCTTTATATTTTTTTATAATAGGCATGGTTTTATGGAATTTTTAGGGGGAAAACCCTCAGATGGGTTTGACCCCCACCCCCTGGAATTTGCAAGTGATTATTTGATAATTTAATTCAAGTCCCTTGCATACTTTAATCATGCTAAATGTGCAAATCATTCACGTAGGTTTGTGATGTTTTCCTGTAACCTCTGTGTAGAAGAGCAGATGGGTGGTGAATCTGTAGTGTGTGGGATCTTTGATGAGATTTGGAGCATGAGGTGCGGAACAGAGTGGCCCTCTGGAGTGCTCACACCTGAAAGATAAATGACTGAAACAAATCTGCTTCCCGTCTACTTGTGTCTCTCTCAATCCTCATTCAGAGGCTGAATGTTACAGCGGCTGCTTTATGACTGATCACCACACAGTGATGTGAGGTTTGGCTTCCCAGACATTTTCACAGTGATGTTTGCTTTAGGTTCTACATGTAGAACAGTTTTTGGTGTAATAGATTACTAAGTAACTAGTTATTTTTTAAAGGGGACATATCAAATTGGACTTTTCCATGTTTAAAGGGATAGTTTACTTTAAAATGAAAATTCTGTCAAAACACAGCAGATAGTGACCATGGACTTCCATAGTAGGAAAAATATTTTGGAAGTATTGTGATAATAGATGAAGAAAATATTTTGATAAATGATGGTAAGCACACAGTTCCCATTAAATTCCATTATATTTTTTATTCCTACTATGGAAGTCAATGGTCACTCTCTGCTGTGTGTTTACCATCATTTAATCAAAATTTCTTCTTTTGTGTTTATCAGAAAAAATAAATTTATACAGGTTTAGAACAACATGAGGATGAGTAAATGATGACAGAATTTTCATTTTAAAGTGAACTATCCCTTTAAGTGTCAACCTAGAAAATGTGAAAACGATCAACCCAGTAACTTAGTTTTGGTAAACCATTCTCTACAAGCATTAAAAAAAAGGTAATTGAAAATAATACCGCCCCTTAACTGCACTATCCAACCACAGCACTGCCATTTTGTGCATAGATCAGCTCATTTGCATTTAAAATGACACCAAATGACCCCAAAACAGCACATTTTTGCTCACACCTACAAAATGTTACAATTAGGGCTGCCAATCAATTAAATGTTTTAATCTAATTAATTACATACTCTGTGATTAATTAATCTAAATCAATCACATAAATAATTTTGCTGTGAAAGTATTAAATATTTCAATTTAAATTAATCAGTGAATCAGCATTAGTGAGATTTAAAGTTCAAAAACTCTTTTATTATTACAGTATTTTTACTCTTCAAATAATGGCCATAACAATCAACAAAATGACAGTAATATGCTAAGGAAATAAATGCAACAGTGCTTCAGAAAGAGTATTTACCAAAAGTTTAACAGTGCAATATCAATTGCAGGGCTTTTTTGTGCAATTGGACATAAACCTTAAATAAAAAATCATCCGCTTTACCTTTGGTATTACGAGATGTGCTACGTCATACCTCCGGATTAACGTTAACTCCTGGATGCTTTGCATTGATGGGATACTTTAGACTGGATGAACTCCTGTGATATGCAAATTCTTTGCTGCAGACATTGCAGACAACTTTATTTTTATCATCACTTTCATCAGGCCGTCTTTTATAAGTAAATGTTCCAGTCACCGTCAGCACATTGTCGTCTCCCTTCTTTATTTTACATTTTAAATTATATTATATTTTGAGCTAGAACTTTACATATGCACTTTGGGGACACCAAAGATTTATTTAACATCTTAAAAAAGTCTTGTGAAATGTGCCTTTTAAATGAAAATGTAAAGTAAAGGGATTATTCGGTAGCACTTTACAGATCGGTAATAACTGGGTAATGTTATGGTAATACATATATAATTTCTAGGGGTGACCCCGAATAGTCGTAGATTCGATGCATCGATAGGAGAAGCCTGATTCGACTACCAATCTCACAGTCCAATCGTCGCAGATGTGTTATGAAATGAGGATCCTTTAATTTTGGCCGTATATGGGTGCACTGTGCACAACTCTGATTTCGCACATAACAGCTTTCTCACAATATATTAATATACAGCATATTTTTATAATTCTGCAAATAATATGTGAAGTATCAGCTTTCAATAAATATTTTTAAAATGCGTTAATAAATCCAGCAACCAATGTGACCGGGCTACACGTACACAAGAGGTTCCTATGTTAATAAACCATTGCCTCTTTGTTTCTACATTTAAAAGAAAAAGCTGGCAATTCTGGCTATACTTTCATTCTTTTAATAATTTCTTCATTTTATTTTATTTATAAATCACTCTGGGTTATCTGATGTATCTATTTGGCTTGTGTTTTGTTTTCGTGCACTTGAGGCATTTTGCACATTTGTTCTGCACTTTGTTACTTCTGACCTTATTTTATATAAAAAAAAATGTATTTATTATAAACGTAAATTCTGATCTAATTTAAGTCTGTAGGCATTTTGGATTGCTTTTCGTTGTATAGATTTCGCACTATTGCGTGCTGGCCATGCTTGCGCATGCAATTTAGCCGAACGTGCTAGGTGCTCCGCGTCTCATATTTAGAAGTTCATCAAACTAAACATTAAAAAACTGATGTTTTCGACGGGTATACGTTTTTAAAATGTATTTAAAACATATGGTTATCTTGTCAAAAGTTAAACTACAAAATAGGTAAGCCGTTTCTTTAAATTTCGGTGATGAAACGGAAAATATCTGCACTGAACCTATATTTATGCCTGACACGACTGTCTTTCTTGTGATTTAATATAATGGTTGGTGTTCACTTTCAAATGATAGAAAAGAGATTCCTGAAATAAATAATATCATCAGTTGTTTCTGTATCTAAAGTGAATGGAGATGATCAAAGTGAAAGCAAGCAGGTATTTCTGTGCTAAATAATAACGCGTAGTGTCTATAAAATCATTAATTTCAGTGTTTTTATGAATTTTATATAAAGCTTAGTTTTTATAATTTGCAGTAACAGTCACAAATTATTTGTCATTTCTCATTTGTCGTTTTTTTTGGTCATGACTGCTTTGACGCGCTTAATCTCCAAATTAAATAAAAACACTGAATTAGCCGATGTTTCCAAGGCAGGATCACCTTTGTTATATTTTTAGGTTTAGTTATCAAAATGTTTTTTGTGTGATGTTCTGTAGATCGTGGATTTAAAATGTTATGAGGAATAATTAAACAAATGTAGCCTTACATTTTACCTCAAAAATATATAAATGCATCGTCAGTTTTGTCTTCGTTAATCACTTGAAACACAGTTTTGGTTACTTAATCAGAAACTTGTTTATGTGTGCTGCTTGTGAAAGAAAATAAAAGTTATCAATTTGTACCTGGTCTGACCCCCTCCCAACCCATGCACACACCCACATAGATGATTTGACTATCGGTCGACTATGAAAAGATTCAACAATTCTGATTCGAATATGTAAATCCTTAGTCGAGGACAGCCCTAATAATTTCATGGTAATATTGGCTGAATATTTGTCAGGGATGACTCGAAACGAACCCAAGCGCAAACGGGATAAACAAACACTGAATTTGTTATACACAGAAAACAAGGAAAACAAAACCTACGAGGGGGCAAACAACATAAACTATTAGACTAGACCAGTGTTTCCCAATCCTGGTCCTCGGGCACCCCCTCCCAGAAAGTTTTAGATGTCTCCTTATTTAAAACACCTGATTCGACTCATCAGCCTCCTTCCAAAATGGTAAACATGTGTCCCTAACAAGCTGATGAGTTAATTCAGGTGTGTTAAATAAGGAGACATCTAAAACTTTCTGGGAGGGGGTGCCCGAGGACCAGGGTTGGGAAACACTGGACTAGACTACACACCTGACAATAGTCTTTACAATAAACATTTACCAAAGACTAGAAACTTGACTTGATTACTCACAAACAGGATACAATGCAAAACGATACCAGGCAGAACAAAAACCACAAGCCGTGTGTCTCAATCAGCTCTCTTGTTTAGTAGTCAGGGCACTGATCAGGGAGTCGCCCATTTTAAGGGCTGTCTCAATCGTAAAATCTGTCCAGTGCACTAAAACTTTAGTTCCCTAAAAATTCCCACAATGCAATCCAAAAAACAGTTAGCATCGATGGTCCCTATGTTTCCTTACCGGAAATCATGTGACCTTTTCTGAAGCTCGCCATCGTGAATCACGTGATCCAACTCAAACTTTGAAAAATGTGACATGTTTATAAAGACAAACGTTTGTTTTAGTTTTAAATATTAACACACATCGCTACACAGTAAGGGACCACAATCTACTCAATATTTAAAATAATTAGATAGTATTTATTTAAAATTGTAAAAAAAAATGTATACATTTACAATGTAATTATATTCCTCCAATTTTATGCACAAATATGAAAGAGAATAATGACAGGGTTTTTAACAATGTACTGTTTAAAATTAAGTCAGAGAGATGTTGGTTTTGCCGGTTGTTAATGAGAACGTGCTTAAGCAGCCACGTGACAGAAAAATAAGTGAACATTGTCCCAATGTCAAGTGAGCTAGGGTCCTTACCAGTGTACACGATATACTGATTCACGACCTCTGGAGCTAGGGAACGAATTGAGACACAGGGAATGACTTTAAATAGGGGCAAATAATGAGGGGAACAGGTGACAACAATAAAGACAAGGGAGCAGGGTAAAAGTGATGAGACACGAGAAACACGTGGTCCAATACAAACAATAATGAGACCACGTCTTCCCACACAAAACATTGTACTGTCAGAACCCTGCCATAATGAACTAGATACTAAACAAGATTCTGTCAGGATCCTGACAATATTATTTTTAAACCTCACATAAACCTCACATTAGGTAAGTTCTGTGCAGTTTCCAGACAATGTAAATTGTGTTAATTTAAAGGTATAATAAAATGGTAATAACTGTGAATATGTATACTATATATATATATATATATATATATATGTATACTATATATATATATATATATATATATATATATATATATATATATATATATATATATATATATATATTATGGGTATATCAACACAGCTGAGAAATTCATCCCATAAAATAAAAAGTAACCATGTACTTACCAACATTTTACTCCTACAATACATAACACCATTAAGGCTGGTGTAATCACAGAAAGTATTACTTCACAATAAGCATGAAATGACGTATATGTTACTTTATACAACAGTTCTTTCTGGTTCTCGAATCTGATTGGCTAAGAGCTATGCGATATTGTGCTGATAACGGCACTGTAACCGCTTCACCTTTCGTATCATTCCGCCACCTAGTGAATGGAGGTCCTAAGCAGGCTCATCTCTGAATGGAAAAACACAGACGCCCTGATCCATTACACATATGCGCAAGGTATACAGTAGGTGGCAGTAATACTCCCAAGGAGTGAGCAGCCATTAAACGAAAAGAAGAAGAAGAAGCAGACGCCCTGTTTTGAATCACTCTCCGTGTGTCTCATTATTTTACTAGCTCATAAATCAGTCTGTGAATCCCCAATCGGAAGTTATTATTCCGTCAAAGATCAGCGCTCTTGGATGTTACGTTAAAGTTAATGGGAGAAATGTCTTGTCACATCGTGTGGACGATTAACACTTGGAAAGAGGATTATAAACACTCGTTTTTTTCTGGAGCTATATCTCTTATCAGAACGCGAAAACACCGTGGAACTGCAGGTAAGCACCGCAGCTTTTAAATGTGGACATTGATCATTTACTTTATCGTGACGTGACTATTAAAACATGCTATGAGATATCGCCACTGGTATATTTATAAGCAGCATGCAAAAACATCTCTCTGACACTTATAAAAAAACGTTTTATATAGTACTGACAAGAACAAGTTTAATAATAATAATCGAGTGCTCGTATCGCGTTAAGAATAAATGAGAAAGCAATAGTAACGTTACACAAGTATAGTTTTATTCACTTTTACCTCGCGCCAAAACAATAACAACACAAAAGACACTAAATATGAATAAAAAACAAGTAATAGCTTGATCATGACACCAAATACTGCTGATTTGATCTCATTTTGACGATCATAAACAAACAAGGCCAACATGAGAGCCAGGGAATCCCTTTCAGAAATGTAGCCCAGAGAGGGCGGTGGTCAGCGGGGCGAGTGAACACTGATGCTCATGCTTTGGTTCTCATTCGTACCGAATCTCACTAAGCAAACGTTCAAACAGGCACTATCTTTACTAATCGACTGCAGATTTAAATATAATACATATACATTCTCGACTGAACTAATCTTAAAACTACACTTTGTGACCAAGAAACGGTAATATAAAGTAACGGCTTTTCCGTCCATTGAGTTGTTATGAGCTTCAAAGCAGCCGAAAGTTTTACCTGTCATTCTGACCGCCCTCAAATCCGTGGCGGAAGAAGTAGTTCTCAAACAAAGAGGCTTTTAAAATAACTCCGTTGTTGTTTTCCAGTTTTCGTTTTTCAAACGTGTGCCGTCGAACTGTTGTATAAAAGCAATATCGCTCTCGGAGTCGTGTGATATAGCCTCGTGCCTCTGGCCTAATCACAGCCGTGATGATATAAAGCTATATCACACTCCTACTCGAGCGATATTGCTTAAATAACATTACCAAGTTATTATAAATCTGTAAAGAAAGTGCAACCAATTATTATTTATTTTCAAATGAATGTAATTACAGTTATTTATGGTGTACTTGCATTATGTACTGTATATACTTTTAAACAATACTGCATTTAAAACTGCTAAATGCCACCTCCATTAAAAATGATATTGACCGAATTGATAGAAATACTGGTTTGTTGGCAGAATTCATTAAGAGTCTGATAAAAATGTGTGTGTGTGTGTATGCGTGCGTGCGCATGCGTGTGTGAGACAGTCGGTGAATAACCAAGCATATTTGAGGGAATCATTGACTTCCATAGTAGTAAAAAATAATGCTATAAAAGAAAATGGTGCCCATGTAGTTGGTAATTACTAATTAATTACATTATTAGAGTACTGTAACATTCCCAGTACGGCATGTAACATAATAAAACCAAAACTCAGCTCCAATATAGCCTACTACTGTAACATATAGGCTGCGTCCGAAAACTCTAAATTGCTGCCTTCTGAGGCAGCTTTCCAAGGTAGGAAGGCATCAAGGCATGTCCGAATTCAATGTTTGGTTTACTTCCTATCTCCCGAGATACATATGCGTGGGCATACATTAAGAATGTGATTGGTCGAGCCCGGTCGAGTTCGAAAAAATAAAATGGCGGCCAAGGACGCGACTGGACCACCAATTTAGTGTAAATAAAGGTAGATTTTCACTTTTTACACCTTTTAATTGCATTTCTAGCGAGAAATTAGTATTGTAGTTTTCAAATATGTGATAAGTTATCACAAAGGCGCTCTCTGTTTATATTTCAAACACGCTGCCTTTGAAGTGTGTCCGAAAGTCTTTCTCTGAGCTGCCTTCATACCTCCGAAGTCATTTCCTCATGAGGCAGCGAGGCAACGAGTCACTGCCTTGAGTTTTCGGACGCAGCGATAGTGAATTAAACAAGTTCCTAGATCAATACCCCCTTCCTGGAACAACATTCCTAGGAACCAATCATAACAGGCCTAATACACATTGACCCTCCCACGCTTTGATTTTTTTACTTTCCATTTATAAAAGAAAAAAAATAACATCCACATGCTATGTGGATTCGGCGGAGATGCTGTAATTCTGCAATTCACATTTTTACGAATTGCATGTATGGATCTGTTCAAACAGCTGTTTAAATAGTAATGCATGAGCTACAGAACATAATAAAGCTAATCTAGTGCATGAATGTGTTCACATGTACAGGCAGATGTGCTGCATGCTGGAGGTCTGTAATAATTTGCTCCCTTAAGGCATCAGATATAATTAGCACTTGCTGGCTGTCATCCTTTGTGCTTTAAGCTATTTAAAGGATTTTTTCTGCGCGGATCAGTTTGCACCCTGAAAAACTGCAGCGCATGTGATATAAATCAGTATGAACAGACTCAGAGGACGGCAATATTAACATGCTGT
The DNA here is from genome assembly GCF_027580225.2 of Misgurnus anguillicaudatus. NCBI lineage: Eukaryota > Metazoa > Chordata > Actinopteri > Cypriniformes > Cobitidae > Misgurnus > Misgurnus anguillicaudatus. The sequence continues at coordinate 1,216,708 of NW_027395284.1, read as the reverse complement.
CACGTCCTTGTGCTTAATGGAGTCATAAATACAAAGACACGACTCAAGCTCCGTCCATGTGTTAGCGCCTTGGGTACAGGGTCTGGGTAAAGCACTGATTCATTTCTCGCCAGCACTGGGATTCATCAGACTTAGCGAACAAATGTTTTCATATTTACAGATCTCCCCTGATGGACGTGGGGAGTGTGAAATCTCTTAACAGTGGGTGGACACCAACAATTCTGACACCAACAGTCTGAACATTGCCAACAGCCTATCACTGTTTACTGCGGTCTGGTAATTACCGCGCTTTCATTGGCTGATGTCATTTAGCAATGGCTGAGAGCTCTGGTAGGCATTTATGGGATCATCAGTAATTACAACACATCAACACTGTTGACAGTAACACAACCAGGCAAAAATGATATATCTGTATCCATCACTGCTACTGTTTTGACACTGATATTGAAAAGCAAGGAATTCGTGTTGCTGGGGGTCATTTTGACCCTGTTTAGACTAACACAGGTTTAGTACATAATTAAGGGTGTGGCCATTTGAGTGACAGTTGAACTGCCACTGCTGTCACTATCGTCGAGCTAGGCGGGTGTGGTTTCAGCAACCAGCCACTTCAGCTTCACCCACGTCCTGCCTCTTTACCCATTTTCGGCTGATGCCAAGATGACGACGACAGGCCCCGCCAACTACAGTATTGACTTTAAAAAGGCCCTTCACAAACCTATGGGTGACGTCACGGACACTATGCCCAAATTTATTACACTCTATGGGTTGTACCCTTTCAAAATGTATACCTAAAGAGTTCATATTAGTACCTCAGAGGTACATATTGGTACCAAATGTATACATATCTGGACCTAAATGGTCTATATAAGGAGCTTTTCAAATCAACTTACTTTTCAGTGTTAAAAAAATGCAGCATTTTTGTCAAATCCACATAATTTGTTAAGTTCATACATATGGGTGATTCTCACGAAAACTTGGTTTAAAAAATGTCAAGCATGAAAATGTAAAAATTGCTTAAATGTACTTTTTTCCCCACCAGACATTGAAAAACAAAGTCTGGAGTAAATGGGAACATTAATTTAAAAACTTTTACTTATCATTTAACACTTTTTGTAACATCATTTAAAAAATTAGTCCTAAAAAATCTCATTACCGCAACAGTCAGAAAACATCAACACTGACATATTTTCAAAATGACATGACAAACCTGAAAGAACATAATTTGGAGATTCTGCACATGCATTTAAAATCAAAGTATTATGCTTCTATTAATTAAATTAACATTTAATAAGCATCTGTTGCGGTAATGATAATCAAAATGTCGTGTAAGCATTCTGACAAGACAATATTTCAAATTAACTGTAAAAAAAATGATCTTACCTGGTAGCCATCTTGAAGTAACTGGTCCATGTGCTTGGTCACTCAAAATCAAACTTTATTAAAATTCTGTATGTGTGCTTAAACTGTTCTCAAAAAGTGTTGCGGAGGATGAGAACATCAGGCATGGACACATAATTTTCCTAATTTTTTCTTCATTATTATTATACATGAATATTCAGTAAATATTTTTTCTGTCATCTAAAGTAGTCTAGCAAAACATCCATTTATTTTTTTTTCTTAATATTTTTGTGTTAATTTGATTAAATTACAACATAACACATGTTCAAACACAGCCGGACACATTGCGGTAATGAGAATTTCAGCAGAAAATGAGATAAAATTGACAATTATAAATTCTTATGTTGAAATCACACATTGTGCAAGGTAGAACACAGTATTGTGTTAATTCTGATGCTTTTTAATGTTACTATATTACACATTTTAAAGCTAAAATCATTAGTGCCGTGGTGTTTCAATGGTTTCGTGAGAATCACCCAAATACAAGCTTGTTAAAATGGTTTTACTTATATTTTTAAGTTATGTCAACTTATCATAGGTCAAAACTTAAAAAAGTAGCTTGAATTGACTTGCAGAAATGAACAGTGTACATGTCAGTGCTTGTCACACGCATAACCCAGGCTGTGTGGTTATAAATAGAAACACTGAAAGACTGATTTAAAATACAGACACATAATTCACATGCATTCTAGTACGAATATGATTCACTATTCAGTTGCTCAGTAACTCTCAGAGGTCGCTGTCAATGCTCTCATTACCTGTGCCAGCTCATGAGGGCTGCCAGGTGTTGGCCTACCAGCCTTAAGCAGACAGATGGAGGATGAATTTAAAACGAAAAAAGATCACACTAAGAACTCATCCCACCTCCTTGTCTTACTCTATCCCCCTCCATCTGCTCAGACAGTGTGAATGAGCAGTTGCCAACGGATGCCGGTCTAAAACCATGGACCAATGAAAAGTGTCGTCTTGGACAGGCGATCTGTCAGCACCAAAGTATGTAATGACATTGAAATACATGATTATTAATATCACATTCTGGCCATGACATACAGACCTTAAAGATGCACATTACTGGTCAAAAGGTTAGGGTTAACTTAACGGGCTTGCACACCAAAGCTTTTAGCCGGTGGGCAGGCGTATGTTTTCAATTGTTTCCAATGGAAGCGCTGCGTATTTCAAAAAAGCCAGCAGCTTGCGTTTTTTTCTGCGCTGAAAGCCGAAGAGAGTTGAAAAATATTCAACTTTGTGTGAAAAGCTCAGCTCGTCAATGTCAGTTCTCACACAGCTGTCCAATCACAGTGAAGGAGGGGCGGGACAAATATCACAACAACCAACCGGCTGATACAACGACTGATAAACAAAGCAAAAGTATCAAAGCAACCAAATTGCTTAGATGAAGAAAGCTGACAGTCGACTGAAAAAAACCTGGCATTCGGTATCCGCCTGGTGTTTTCAGCCACGTTTAAAAGCTTTGGTGTTCACACCCCCTTAAAGCGATACTCCAGCCAAATATCAAAATTACCCTAATACTCACCTTTACATATATCCATCATCTTTCAGATATCCATTATCTTTCTCATGAACACATTTGGTGTTATTTTTGTAAATTGCCTTGCTCTTCCAAGTTTATAACGATAGAAAACACGGATCAGGGAACAACTTCTATCTTTAACCCTCTGGGGTCCGACCATTTTGGGACACTGGCAGAGGTTCTGACATGCTCTTACATTTCGTCTTTTTTCAGTTGCTTTAAAACATATTAATGGCTAATATCACATAATATCACCCCCAAACCGTAGCAACAATGGTAAGAAAATAGGACAAAACAGTTACCAATACGTGATAATCACACGAAAACAGGAATTCGTTATATACGGTCACGAAAAAACACGGAAATTCATGATAATATCACGAAAAAGAATCAAAATGTTACGTGACTGTTATCGCCTGTTATCTCAGACGACGACATGTTTGTCCGATGGCGGCTACCATATGCATTTTGAAATTAAGGGTGAGCTGTTGGTTGCAATTCGCAATCTCAACACTAGATGCCACTAAAATTTACACACACCACCTTTAACTCTTTCCCAGCCATTGACCAGTTATCTTGTCAATTAAGAGAAAACATTTCCCTGCCAATGACGCTTTCCTGAAGAGTTTATACAGTAATCTGTAACTCCGCTGTTATCCACTGGATGGCGCTCTTACCCAATTTATAAAAAACTGAAGCAAAAACTAATTTAATTAATTTTAAACTCTATGTACGTTTTCACAGTCGTTCTGAATCTAATCTCTAACAAAATTCCTTTACAATGCAATTATTTTAGCTTTTTGCTAAAATGTTTGTATTTTTGAAGAAACCTACCCATATTTAAGAGGTTATGAAAAGAAAACAAATGAAGATAGGATGAAATTGTTTTTCCCCATTTTGTTTGTTTAACTCTTTCCCCGCCATTGACGAGATATCTCGTCAATTAAGAGAAAACGCTTCCCCGCCAATGACGAATATTTCCGCAAAACCACTATTATCCACTAGGTGGCGCCCTTCCGCAACTTTTTAAACCCGGAAGTATTGCCCTATGGCAAGCTGCTGCATGTCCGTGTCTGTTTTAAAGATCGCTCTGAATGGGATCTCTATGAAAAGTCTGTCACAAAAATTGAATTATCTGAGCTTTTTGCTCAAAATGTGGTGTTTTTGCAGAAACCTACCCATATTACAAAAGAACTACTCAAGGTAGGATGAAACAGGTTTTTTTTGTTTGAAAGCAAAGGGTCTGTTCTTTCATTTGGTATATTGTATGTTTATATATTTGAAGAAGAACATTTTCTGGAAGGCATTAAACTTTTGTGAAAATCATGAAAAACGCTGGCGCTGGCTGGCAACTTTTATAAAAAACGCTGGCGGTGAAAGAGTTAAGGCTGGCAGGGAATGAGTTAAAATGTGTTTGCATGGCAAGAACTGTGAAATAATTCTTCAAAATCATCTACCACTTTTATGCTCCACGGCAGGTGAGCCAAATAAAAAGATTTTTATTTTTGGTTGAACTATTCCTAGTGAATATTTTTGCTATATCTCATTATTTGGCAGGCATTTTATCCAAAGTGACTTAGGCCTGTGACACACTGGATGCGTGGCGTAACCGTCTCAGCTGCGTGGCATGTCCGTTTTTAATTCGGCTCCCATGCAGGTTAAAGCTTGCAGACTGCCTGCGTGAGACGCGTGGAAAACACGTGCTTGCTAGAAATTGAACCAACGCCTATTTTTCACGTGAGACGCAAGCGTGTTGGAAGCATTTCCAGGCAAAATAGAATAGTAAAATATGTTTATATATGTCATTTTTTTACAGAAATACATTTAAATGAATGACATTTTAATGTCTGAAAGTCTATAGGTTGACATACATTCAGATATAAATGTAATTTAAAATATACATAAATAAATAACGATCGATTTTCAAATATGCACCTGTCAAACATAGTCCATTTTGCCAACCATACTGTTGAATGTCTCCTTTATCAGCTTTATATTTATGCTTAACATGAAGTTGAAATTGTTGTTGTGAAGACAAGAGCCTGGTCTGTCGGCTGGTTCCCTCTATCTCACCTACAGCAGCAGGAGCACCGCGTCAGACACGGTTCTGGTGTGTAAAGTCACAGAAAACGCGATGCAGCCGCCACGGAACCGACACGCAACTGAAACGCCACGCTCACGCCACGCATCCAGTGTGTCACCAGCCTTACAGTGCGCACATTTTGTATTTGTCCATTGTTTGCTCTTTCATGTTGAATCTTTTTGGGAAAAACAAAACACAATAAGTAAAAGCAGCTGTTTGAAATCTGTATGAACTCAACTGTGTCTCTTCAGATATCTGCTTGTGTAACTCTTGCCTGAGGGTACAGCACTTAGCCTCCTGTGATTTCCTCTCATTCTCCTCACCACCATTGTGTTTTTATTGGTCTGGCTTCTTTAATGAATCGCTGTGGATTGTCACAGTCTGATGTAAAGCTACGATCAGCCACAAGACTTGTGGGAATGTATGGTGTTTGGCTTTACCAAAGTAAAAAGCATTGAGAAAATGAGATTTCAAAGCTGGGGCAGTGGGGAAGATCTTCAGCATTAGTCATTGATCCACACAAAGCTACGCATGGC
>NW_027395284.1:1166832-1210660 GCF_027580225.2 Misgurnus anguillicaudatus | reverse complement strand
TCATATTAATACGCAAAAGTTTTGCGAAGATACAGGCTCAAACACATTTTGGCGTGCTCGCCCTCGCATTCTTTGATGCGTTATACGACAACGGATAGGTTTACCGAAAAGCTTTTGATAACTTTTTGTCTAGAGTGTCTCTAGATGATGCCTACCAAAATTCAAGCCAATCAAACAAGCGCTCTAGGAGGAGTTCGAAAAAGTAGGTCTTCAATATAATTCAAAATGGCCGACAGGAAGTAGGTTTGACTCAGACATATTTGGTACAGTCGGACTCAGCATGAGCCAAGGAATCAATAGAGTGAAGTCTTATGTCAGTGTGGCAATTGAATCAAATGCTATAAAGATTTTAAACAATTTCTTAACACATCCTGACCACTAGGTGGCGCCGTCCTAAAGATTTATAGGTGCTTTCAGAACATGTCACCGATGAACCATGCCAAATTTCGTAGCGATACGCCATTCTGTTTGTGAAATACTAAACCTAATGAGGAAATTCAAAATGGCCGACACCCAAAATGGCCGACCGAAAAACTTTTGGTACCGTTTGACTCGGCATGCCTCAAGAAATCTAACAAGACCACCTTCATGATTTTAGACTCAACTTTGAAGTAGTTATAAGCGAAAATAGGCATTTTTCGAATCTTGTGACCACTAGGTGGCGCTGTGACGAAACGTTGCAGGCACCCTCAGGTCATGACTGTAATGACATATACCAACTTTCGTGTCGATACAATAAAGTTTTGCGAAGATAAGGCCTCACGTCCGTTTTGGCGTGCTCGCCGCCATATATGTTGTCAATTTATATGAGAACGCAATTGTCTATCAAAAAGCTTTTGATAACTTTTTGTCTTGGGTGTCTCTAGATGCTACATACCAAAGGACATGCAAATCGGACAAACGGTCTAGGAGGAGTTCGAAAAAGTAGGTTTTACGAAAAATTCAAAATGGCGGAAAGATGTGCATGACACAAATGACATCAATGTGTGCATTTGAATCATCATGAGCCAAGGATTCCAAGGAAACAAGAATTTAGTTTCTAGGTCTCACGGGTCAGAAGTTATGAGCATGAACATAAGTGGATTTTTGGACTGTTGGTGGCGCTAGAGGGTTTGAGTCAGACACACCAATGTTGCTATAGTAACTTCTAAGACCGTCCTCTACATGTGTGCCAAATTTCATAACTTTCCTATGTACGGTTCTATGGGCTGCCATTGACTTCAATGGCGGAAGAACAAGAAGAAGAATAATATATAATAATAATAATAAGAAGAAAACTAACAATAACAATAGGGTTCTACGCCCCTTCGGGGCTTGACCCCTAAATATAGCTGCAAGCAGCGATACCGGGGTCAAGCCAAACATGGCAAAAAATGATTCATACGTGATGACTGTCATGATTTAAGATCTAAGTTTGCATTAGTTTTATGAATAAAATAGCAATTTTTTGTATCTTGAGACCACTAGGTGGCGCGGTGCAGAAACAATAGATGGTGCCTCAGGTCATGACTGTGATGACACATACCAAATTTAGTGTAAATACGATAAAGCAATACAGAGATATAGCCTTAAATGACTTGACCACTAGGGGGCACTAACCAAACAATAAATTGTGACTCAGGTCTTGATTGTGATGACACCCACCAAATTTGGTGTAAATACAATAAAGAGATGCAGAGATATAGCCTTAAATGACTTGACCACTAGGGGGCACTAACCAAACAATAAATTGTGACTCAGGTCTTGATTGTGATGACACCCACCAAATTTGGTGTAAATACAATAAAGAGATGCAGAGATATAGCCTTAAATGACTTGACCACTAGGGGGCACTGACCAAAAAATAAAGTGTGACTCAGGTCTTGATTGTGATGACACCCACCAAATTTGGTGTAAATACGATAAAGAGATGCAGAGATATAGCTTCAAATCTCTTGACCACTAGGGGGCGCCGAAAAGTTTACAAGTCCTCCCAGAACATGTAGGTAATGAACCATACCAAGTTTCATAACAATACACAGTTGCGTTTCTGAAATACTTGAACTTAAAGAAAAATTCAAAATGGCCGACACACAAAATGGCCGACCAAAAACCATTTGGTATCGTTTGACTCGCCATGCCTCACGAAATCTAACAAGACCAGTCTCATAATTTTACATTCAAATTTGCAGTAGTTATAAGCAAAAATAGACATTTTTTATATCTCGTGACCAGTAGGGGGCAGTGTGACGAAATGGTGCATGCACCCTCAGGTCATGACTGTAATGACATATACCAAGTTTCGTGTCGATACAATAAAGTTTTGCGAAGATACGGCCTCACGTCCGTTTTGGCGTGCTCGCCGCCATATATGTTGTCAATTTATACGAGAACGCATTGGTCTATCAAAAAGCTTTTGATAACTTTTTGTCTGTGGTGTCTCTAGATGCTACATACCAAAGGACATGCAAATCGGACGGACGGTCTAGGAGGAGTTCGAAAAAGTAGGTTTTACGGAAAATTCAAAATGGCGGAAAGATGTGCATGACACAAATGACATCAACATGTGCAATTGAATCATCATGAGCCAAGGATTCAGAGGAAACAAGAATTTATTTTCTAGGACTCACGGGTCAGAAGTTGTGAGCATGAACATAAGTGGATTTTTGGACTGTTGGTGGCGCTAGAGGGTTTGAGTCAGACACACCAATGTTGCTATAGTAACTTCTGAGACTGTCCTCTACATGTGTGCCAAATTTCATAACTTTCCTATGTACGGTTCTATGGGCTGCCATTGACTTCAATGGCGGAAGAACAAGAAGCAGAATAATAATAATAATAATAAGAAAACTAACAATAACAATAGGTGTCTACGCCACTTCGTGGCTTGACCCCTAATAATAATAATAATAAGAAAACTAACAATAACAATAGGGTTCTACGCCCCTTCGGGGCTTGACCCCTAATAATAATAAGAAAACTAACAATAACAATAGGGTTCTACGCCCCTTCGGGGCTTGACCCCTAATAAATATAGCTGCAAGCAGCGATACCGGGGTCAAGCCAAACATGGCAAAAAATGATTCATACGTGATGACTGTCATGATTTAAGATCTAAGTTTGCATTAGTTTTATGAAAAAAATAGCAATTTTTTCATATCTTGAGACCACTAGGTGGCGCTGTGCCGAAACAATAGATGGTGCCTCAGGTCATGACTGTGATGACACATACCAAATTAAGTGTAAATACGATAAACCGATACGGAGATATAGCCTTAAATGACTTGACCACTAGGGGGCACTGACCAAACAATAAATTGTAACTCAGGCCTTGATTGTGATGACACCCACCAAATTTGGTGTAAATACGATAAAGAGATGCAGAGATATAGCTTCAAATCTCTTGACCACTAGGGGGCACCGAAAAGTTTACAAGTCCTCCCAGAACATGTTGCTGATGAACCATACCAAGTTTCATAACAATACGCAATTGCGTTTCTGAAATACTTGAACCTAAAAAAAAAAAAATTCAAAATGGCCGACACACAAAATGGCCGACCAAAAACCATTTGGTATGGTTTGACTCGGCATGCCTCAAGAAATCTAACAAGACCCGTCTCATAATTTTACATTCAAGTTTGCAGTAGTTATAAGCAAAAATAGACATTTTTTATATCTCCTGACCAGTAGGGGGCAGTGCGACGAAATGTTGCATGCCCCCTCAGGTCATCACTGTTATGACATATACCAAGTCTCATATTAATACGCAAAAGTTTTGCGAAGATACAGGCTCAAACACATTTTGGCGTGCTCGCCCTCGCATTCTTTGATGCGTTATACGACAACGGATAGGTCTACCGAAAAGCTTTTGATAACTTTTTGTCTGGAGTGTCTCTAGATGATGCATACCAAAAATCAAGCCAATCACACGAGCGCTCTAGGAGGAGTTCGAAAAAGTAGGTGTTCAATATAATTCAAAATGGCCGACAGGAAGTAGGTTTGACTCAGACATATTTGGTACAGTCGGACTCAGCATGAGCCAAGGAATCAATAGAGTGAAGTCTTATGTCATAGTGGCAATTTAATCAAATGATATAAAGATTTTAAACAATTTATTTACATATCCTGACCACTAGGTGGCGCTGTCCTAAAGATTTATAGGTGCGCTCAGAACATGTCACTGATAAACCATGCCAAATTTCGTAGCGATACACCATTTTGTTTGTGAAATACTGAACTTAATGAGAAAATTCAAAATGGCCGACACCCAAAATGGCCGACCGAAAACCGTTTGGTATCGTTTGACTCGGCATGCCTCAAGGAATCTAACAAGACCACCTTCGTGATTTTAGGCTCAAGTTTGAAGTAGTTATAAGCGAGAATAGGCATTTTTCGAATCTCGTGACCACTAGGTGGCGCTGTGACGAAACGTTGCAGGCACCCTCAGGTCATGACTGTGATGACATATACCAAGTTTCGTGTCAATACAATAAAGTTTTGCGAAGATACGGCCTCACGTCCGTTTTGGCGTGCTCGCCGCCATATATGTTGTCAATTTATACGAGAACGCATTGGTCTATCAAAAAGCTTTTGATAACTTTTTGTCAGGGGTGTCTCTAGATGCTACATACCAAAGGACATGCAAATCGGACGGACGGTCTAGGAGGAGTTCGAAAAAGTAGGTTTTACGGAAAATTCAAAATGGCGGAAAGATGTGCATGACACAAATGACATCAACATGTGCAATTGAATCATCATGAGCCAAGGATTCAGAGGAAACAAGAATTTATTTTCTAGGACTCACGGGTCAGAAGTTGTGAGCATGAACATAAGTGGATTTTTGGACTGTTGGTGGCGCTAGAGGGTTTGAGTCAGACAAACCAATGTTGCTATAGTAACTTCTGTGACTGTCCTCTACATGTGTGCCAAATTTCATAACTTTCCTATGTACGGTTCTATGGGCTGCCATTGACTTTTGGGTGGAAGAACGAGGAACAAGAATAACAATAATAATAATAAATATAGCTGCAAGCAGCGATACCGGGGTCAAGCCAAACATGGCAAAAAATAATTCATACGTGATGACTGTCATGATTTAAGATCTAAGTTTGCATTAGTTTTATGAAAAAAATAGCATTTTTTTGTATCTTGAGACCACTAGGTGGCGCTTTGCCGAAACAAAAGATGGTGCCCCAGGCCATGACTGTGATGACACATACCAAATTTAGTGTAAATACAATAAAGCAATACGGAGATATAGCCTTAAATGACTTGACCACTAGGGGGCACTGACCAAACAATAAATTGTGACTCAGGTCTTGATTGTGATGACACCCACCAAATTTGGTGTAAATACGATAAAGAGATGCAGAGATATAGCTTCAAATCTCTTGACCACTAGAGGGCGCCGAAAAGTTTACAAGTCCTCTCAGAACATGTTGCTGATGAACCATACCAAGTTTCATAACAATACGCAATTGCGTTTCTAAAATACTTGAACTTAAAGAAAAAATTCAAAATGGCCGACACACAAAATGGCCGACCAAAACCCATTTGGTATCGTTTGACTCGGCATGCCTCAAGAAATCTAACAAGACCAGTCTCATAATTTTACATTCAAGTTTGCAGTAGTTATAAGCAAAAATAGACATTTTTATATCTCGTGACCAGTAGGGGGCAGTGTGACGAAATGGTGCATGCACCCTCAGGTCATTACTGTTATGACATATACCAAGTCTCATATTAATACGCAAAAGTTTTGCGAAGATACAGGCTCAAACACATTTTGGCGTGCTCGCCCTCGCATTCTTTGATGTGTTATACGACAACGGATAGGTCTACCGAAAAGCTTTTGATAACTTTTTGTCTAGAGTGTCTCTAGATGATGCATACCAAAAATCAAGCCAATCACACGGGCGCTCTAGGAGGAGTTTAAAAAAGTAGGTGTTCAATATAATTCAAAATGTCCGACAGGAAGTAGGTTTGACTCAGACATATTTGGTACAGTCGGACTCAGCATGAGCCAAGGAATCAATAGAGTGAATTCTTATGTCATAGTGGCAATTTAATCAAATGATATAAAGATTTTAAACAATTTATTTACATATCCTGACCACTAGGTGGCGCTGTCTTAAAGATTTATACGTGCGCTCAGAACATGTCACTGATGAACCATGCCAAATTTCTTAGCGATACGCCATTCTGTTTGTGACATACTGAACTTAATGAGAAAATTTAAAATGGCTGACACCCAAAATGGCCGACCGAAAACCGTTTGCTATCGTTTGACTCGGCATGCTTCAAGGAATCTAACAAGACCACCTTCATGATTTTAGACTCAAGTTTGAAGTAGTTATAAGCAAAAATAGCCATTTTTCGAATTTCGTGACCACTTGGTGGCGCTGTGACGAAACGTTGCAGGCACCCTCAGGTCATGACTGTTAAGACATATACCAAGTTTCGTGTCGATACAATAAAGTTTTGCGAAGATACGGCCTCACGTCCGTTTTGGCGTGCTCGCCGCCTTGTATGTTGTCACTGTATACGAGAACGCATTGGTCTATCAAAAAGCTTTTGATAACTTTTTGTCTGGGGTGTCTCTAGATGCTACATACCAAAGGACATGCAAATCGGACAAACGCTCTAGGTGGAGTTCGAAAAAGTAGGTTTTACGGAAAATTCAAAATGGCGGAAAGATGTGCATGACACAAATGACATCAATGTGTGCAATTGAATCATCATGAGCAAAGGATTCAGAGGAAACAAGAATTTTGTTTCTAGGACTCACGGGTCAGAAGTTATGAGCATGAACATAAGTGGATTTTTGGACTGTTGGTGGCGCTAGAGGGTTTGAGTTAGACACACCAATGTTGCTATAGTAACTTCTAAGACCGTCCTCTACATGTGTGCCAAATTTCATAACTTTCCTACGTACGGTTCTATGGGCTGCCATTGACTTCAATGGAGGAAGAAGGAAGAAGAATAATAATAAGAAAACTAACAGATACAATAGGTGTCTACGCCACTTCGTGGCTTGACCCCTAATAAATATAGCTGCAAGCAGCGATACCGGGGTCAAGCCAAACATGGCAAATAATGATTCATACGTGATGACTGTCATGATTTAAGATCTAAGTATGCATTAGTTTTATGAAAAAAATAGCAATTTTTTCGTATCTTGAGACCACTAGGTGGCGCTGTGCCGAAACAATAGATGGTTCCTCAAGTCATAACTGTGATGACACATACCAAATTTGGTGTAAATACGATAAAGCGATACGGAGATATAGCCTTAAATGACTTGACCACTAGGGGGCACTGACCAAACAACAAATTGTGACTCAGGTCTAGATTGTTATGACACCCACCAAATTTGGTGTAAATACGATAAAGAGATGCAGAGATATAGCTTCAAATCTCTTGACCACTAGGGGGCGCCGAAAAGTTTACAAGTCCTCCCAGAACATTTTGCTGATGAACCATACCAAGTTTCATAACAATACGCAATTGCGTTTCTGAAATTCTTGAACTTAAAGAAAAAATTCAAAATGGCCGACACACAAAATGGCCGACCAATAACCATTTGGTATGGTTTGACTCTGCATGCCTCAAGAAATCTAACAAGACCAGTCTCATAATTTTACATTCAAGTTTGCAGTAGTTATAAGCAAAAATAGAAATTTTTTATATCTCCTGACCAGTAGGGGGCAGTGTGACGAAATGTTGCATGCACCCTCAGGTCATCACTGTTATGACATATACCAAGTCTCATATTAATACGCAAAAGTTTTGCGAAGATACAGGCTCAAACACATTTTGGCGTGCTCGCCCTCGCATTCTTTGATGCGTTATACGACAACGGATAGGTCTACTGAAAAGCTTTTGATAACTTTTTGTCTGGAGTGTCTCTAGATGATGCATACCAAAAATCAAGCCAATCACATGAGCGCTCTAGGAGGAGTTCGAAAAAGTAGGTGTTCAATATAATTCAAAATGGCCGACAGGAAGTAGGTTTGACTCAGACATATTTGGTACAGTCGGACTCAGCATGAGCCAAGGAATCAATAGAGTGAAGTCTTATGTCATAGTGGCAATTTAATCAAATGATATAAAGATTTTAAACAATTTATTTACATATCCTGACCATTAGGTGGCGCTGTCCTAAAGATTTATAGGTGCGCTCAGAACATGTCACTGATAAACCATGCCAAATTTCGTAGCGATACACCATTCTGTTTGTGAAATACTGAACTTAATGAGAAAATTCAAAATGGCCGACACCCAAAATGGCCGACCGAAAACCGTTTGGTATCGTTTGACTCGGCATGCCTCAAGGAATCTAACAAGACCACCTTCGTGATTTTAGGCTCAAGTTTGAAGTAGTTATAAGCGAAAATAGGCATTTTTCGAATCTCGTGACCACTAGGTGGCGCTGTGACGAAACGTTGCAGGCACCCTCAGGTCATGACTGTAATGACATATACCAAGTTTCGTGTCGATACAATAAAGTTTTGCGAAGATACGGCCTCACGTCCGTTTTGGCGTGCTCGCCGCCATATATGTTGTGAATTTATACGAGAACGCATTGGTCTATCAAAAAGCTTTTGATAACTTTTTGTCTGGGGTGTCTCTAGATGCTACATACCAAAGGACATGCAAATCGGACAGACGGTCTAGGAGGAGTTCGAAAAAGTAGGTTTTACGGAAAATTCAAAATGGCGGAAAGATGTGCATGACACAAATGACATCAACATATGCAATTGAATCATCATGAGCAAAGGATTCAGAGGAAACAAGAATTTATTTTCTAGGACTCACAGGTCAGAAGTTGTGAGCATGAACATAAGTGGATTTTTGGACTGTTGGTGGCGCTAGAGGGTTTGAGTCAGACACACCAATGTTGCTATAGTAACTTCTGTGACTGTCCTCTACATGTGTGCCAAATTTCATAACTTTCCTATGTACGGTTCTATGGGCTGCCATTGACTTTTGGGTGGAAGAACGAGGAACAAGAATAACAATAATAATAATAATAATAATAATAATAATAAGAAAACTAACAATAACAATAGGGTTCTACGCCCCTTCGGGGCTTGACCCCTAAATATAGCTGCAAGCAGCGATACCGGGGTCAAGCCAAACATGGCAAAAAATGATTCATACGTGATGACTGTCATGATTTCACATCTAAGTTTGCAATATTTTTATGAAAAAATAGCAATTTGTTTGTATCTTGAAACCACTAGGTGGCGCTGTGCCGAAACAATAGATGGTGCCTCAGGTCATGACTGTGATGACACATACCAAATTTAGTGTAAATACGATAAAGCGATATGGAGATACAGCCTTAAATGACTTGACCACTAGGGGACACTGACCAAACAATAAATTATGACTCAGGTCTTGATTGTGATGACACCCACCAAATTTGGTGTAAATACGATAAAGCGATACGGAGATATAGCCTTAAATGACTTGACCACTAGGGGGCACTGACCAAACCATAAATTATGACTCAGGTCTTGATTGTGATGACACCCACCAAATTTGGTGTAAATACGATAAAGACATGCAGAGATATAGCTTCAAATCTCTTGACCACTAGGGGGTGCCAAAAGGTTTACAAGTTCTGCCAGAACATGTTGCTGATGAACCGTACCAAGTTTCATAACTATACGCAATTGCGTTTCTGAAATACTTGAATTTAAAGAAAAAATTCAAAATGGCCGACACACAAAATGGCCGACCAAAAACCATTTGTTATCGTTTGACTCGGCATGCCTCACGAAATCTAACAAGACCAGTCTCATAATTTTACATTCAAATTTGCAGTAGTTATAAGCAAAAATAGACATTTTTTATATCTCGTGACCAGTAGGGGGCAGTGTGACAAAATGGTGCATGCACCCTCAGGTCATCACTGTTATGACATTTACCAAGTCTCATATTAATACGCAAAAGTTTTGCGAAGATACAGGCTCAAACACATTTTGGCGTGCTCGCCCTCGCATTCTTTGATGCGTTATACGACAACGGATAGGTCTACCGAAAATCTTTTGATAACTTTTTGTCTAGAGTGTCTCTAGATGATGCATACCAAAAATCAAGCCAATCACACGAGCGCTCTAGGAGGAGTTCGAAAAAGTAGGTGTTCAATATAATTCAAAATGGCCGACAGGAAGTCGGTTTGACTCTGACATATTTGGTACAGTCGGACTCAGCACGAGCCAAGGAATCAATAGAGTGAAGTCTCATTTCAGTGTGGCAAATGAATCAAATGCTATAAAGATTTTAAACAATTTATTTATATATCCTGACCACTAGGTGGCGCCGTCCTAAAGATTTATAGGTGCGCTCAGAACATGTCACTGATGAACCATGCCAAATTTCGTAGCGATACGTCATTCTGTTTGTGAAATACTGAACTTAATGAGAAAATTCAAAATGGCCGACACCCAAAATGGCCGACCGAAAACCGTTTGTTATCGTTTGACTCGGCATGCCTCAAGGAATCTAACAAGACCACCTTCATGATTTTAGACTCAAGTTTGAAGTAGTTATAAGCGAAAATAGGCATTTTTCGAATCTCGTGACCACTAGGTGGCGCTGTGACGAAACGTTGCAGGCACCCTCAGGTCATGACTGTTATGACATATACCAAGTTTCGTATCGATACAATAAAGTTTTGCGAAGATACGGCCTCACGTCCGTTTTGTCGTGCTCGCCGCCATATATGTTGTCACTGTATACGAGAACGCATTGGTCTATCAAAAAGCTTTTGATAACTTTTTGTCTGGGGTGTCTCTAGATGCTACATACCAAAGGACATGCAAATCGGACGAACGGTCTAGGAGGAGTTCGAAAAAGTAGGTTTTACGGAAAATTCAAAATGGCGGAAAGATGTGCATGACACAAATGACATCAATGTGTGCAATTGAATCATCATGAGCAAAGGATTCAGAGGAAACAATAATTTAGTTTCTAGGACTCACGGGTCAGAAGTTATGAGCATGAACATAAGTGGATTTTTGGACTGTTGGTGGCGCTAGAGGGTTTGAGTCAGACACACCAATGTTGCTATAGTAACTTCTGAGACTGTCCTCTACATGTGTGCCAAATTTCATAACTTTCCTACGTACGGTTCTATGGGCTGCCATTGACTTTTGGGTGGAAGAACGCGGAACAAGAATAATAATAATAATAATAAGAAAACTAACAATAACAATAGGGTTCTACGCCCCTTCAGGGCTTGACCCCTAAATATAGCTGCAAGCAGCGATACCGGGGTCAAGCCAAACATGGCAAAAAATTATTCATACGTGATGACTGTCATGATTTAAGATCTAAGTTTGCATTAGTTTTATGAAAAAATAGCAATTTTTTGTATCTTGAGACCACTAGGTGGCGCGGTGCAGAAACAATAGATGGTGCCTCAGGTCATGACTGTGATGACACATACCAAATTTAGTGTAAATACGATAAAGCAATACAGAGATATAGCCTTAAATGACTTGACCACTAGGGGGCACTAACCAAACAATAAATTGTGACTCAGGTCTTGATTGTGATGACACCCACCAAATTTGGTGTAAATACAATAAAGAGATGCAGAGATATAGCCTTAAATGACTTGACCACTAGGGGGCACTAACCAAACAATAAATTGTGACTCAGGTCTTGATTGTGATGACACCCACCAAATTTGGTGTAAATACAATAAAGAGATGCAGAAATATAGCCTTAAATGACTTGACCACTAGGGGGCACTGACCAAAAAATAAATTGTGACTCAGGTCTTGATTGTGATGACACCCACCAAATTTGGTGTAAATACGATAAAGAGATGCAGAGATATAGCTTCAAATCTCTTGACCACTAGGGGGCACCGAAAAGTTTACAAGTCCTCCCAGAACATGTAGGTAATGAACCATACCAAGTTTCATAACAATACACAGTTGCGTTTCTGAAATACTTGAACTTAAAGAAAAATTCAAAATGGCCGACACACAAAATGGCCGACCAAAAACCATGTGGTATCGTTTGACTCTGCATGCCTCACGAAATCTAACAAGACCAGTCTCATAATTTTACATTCAAATTTGCAGTAGTTATAAGCAAAAATAGACATTTTTATATCTCGTGACCAGTAGGGGGCAGTGTGACGAAATGGTGCATGCACCCTCAGGTCATCACTGTTATGACATATACCAAGTCTCATATTAATACGCAAAAGTTTTGCGAAGATACAGGCTCAAACACATTTTGGCGTGCTCGCCCTCGCATTCTTTGATGCGTTATAGGACAACGGATAGGTCTACCGAAAATCTTTTGATAACTTTTTGTCTAGAGTGTCTCTAGATGATGCATACCAAAAATCAAGCCAATCACACGAGCGCTCTAGGAGGAGTTCGAAAAAGTAGGTGTTCAATATAATTCAAAATGGCCGACAGGAAGTAGGTTTGACTCAGACATATTTTATACCGTCGGACTCAGCATGAGCCAAGGAATCAATTGAGTGAAGTCTTATGTCATAGTGGCAATTTAATCAAATGATATAAAGATTTTAAACAATTTATTTACATATCCTGACCACTAGGTGGCGCCGTCCTAAAGATTTATAGGTGCGCTCAGAACATGTCACCGATGAACCATGCCAAATTTCGTAGCGATACGCCATTCGGTTTGTGAAATACTGAACTTAATGAGAAAATTCAAAATGGCCGACACCCAAAATGGCCGACCGAAAATGGTTTGGTATCGTTTGACTCGGCATGCCTCAAGGAATCTAACAAGACCTCCTTCATGATTTTAGACTCAAGTTTGAAGTAGTTATAAGCGAAAATAGGCATTTTTCGAATCTCGTGACCACTAGGTGGCGCTGTGACGAAACGTTGCAGGCACCCTCAGGTCATGACTGTTATGACATATACCAAGTTTCGTGTCGATACAATAAAGTTTTGCGAAGATACGGCCTCACGTCCGTTTTGGCGTTCTCGCCTTCATATATGTTGTCAATTTATATGAGAACGCATTGGTCTATCAAAAAGCTTTTGATAACTTTTTGTCTTGGGTGTCTCTAGATGCTACATACCAAAGGACATGCAAATCGGACAAACGGTCTAGGAGGAGTTCGAAAAAGTAGGTTTTACGAAAAATTCAAAATGGCGGAAAGATGTGCATGACACAAATGACATCAATGTGTGCAATTGAATCATCATGAGCCAAGGATTCAGAGGAAACAAGAATTTAGTTTCTAGGACTCACGGGCCAGAAGTTATAAGCATGAACATAAGTGGATTTTTGGACTGTTGGTGGCGCTAGAGGGTTTGAGTCAGACACACCAATGTTGCTATAGTAACTTCTTAGACTGTCCTCTACATGTGTGCCAAATTACATAACTTTCCTACGTACGGTTCTATGGGCTGCCATTGACTTCAATGGAGGAAGAAGGAAGAAGAATAATAATAAGAAAACTAACAGATACAATAGGTGTCTACGCCACTTCGTGGCTTGACCCCTAATAAATATAGCTGCAAGCAGCGATACCGGGGTCAAGCCAAACATGGCAAAAAATTATTCATACGTGATGACTGTCATGATTTAAGATCTAAGTTTGCATTAGTTTTATGAAAAAATAGCAATTTTTTCATATCTTGAGACCACTAGGGGGCGCTGTGCCAAAACAATAGATGGTGCCTCAGGGAATGACTGTGATGACACATACCAAATTTAGTGTAAATACAATAAAGCGATACAGAGATATAGCCTTAGATGGCTTGACCACTAGGGGGCACTGACCAAACAACAAATTGTGACTCAGGTCTTGATTGTTATGACACCCACCAAATTTGGTGTAAATACGATAAAGAGATGCAGAGATATAGCTTCAAATCTCTTGACCACTAGGGGGCGCCGAAAAGTTTACAAGTCCTCCCGGAACATTTTGCTGATGAACCATACCAAGTTTCATAAC
Source organism: Misgurnus anguillicaudatus (assembly GCF_027580225.2). Classification (NCBI taxonomy): domain Eukaryota; kingdom Metazoa; phylum Chordata; class Actinopteri; order Cypriniformes; family Cobitidae; genus Misgurnus; species Misgurnus anguillicaudatus. The sequence continues at coordinate 1,196,709 of NW_027395284.1, read as the reverse complement.
AATACGCAATTGCGTTTCTGAAATTCTTGAACTTAAAGAAAAAATTCAAAATGGCCGACACACAAAATGGCCGACCAATAACCATTTGGTATGGTTTGACTCGGCATGCCTCAAGAAATCTAACAAGACCAGTCTCATAATTTTACATTCAAGTTTGCAGTAGTTATAAGCAAAAATAGAAATTTTTTATATCTCCTGACCAGTAGGGGGCAGTGTGACGAAATGTTGCATGCACCCTCAGGTCATCACTGTTATGACATATACCAAGTCTCATATTAATACGCAAAAGTTTTGCGAAGATACAGGCTCAAACACATTTTGGCGTGCTCGCCCTCGCATTCTTTGATGCGTTATACGACAACGGATAGGTCTACTGAAAAGCTTTTGATAACTTTTTGTCTGGAGTGTCTCTAGATGATGCATACCAAAAATCAAGCCAATCACATGAGCGCTCTAGGAGGAGTTCGAAAAAGTAGGTGTTCAATATAATTCAAAATGGCCGACAGGAAGTAGGTTTGACTCAGACATATTTGGTACAGTCGGACTCAGCATGAGCCAAGGAATCAATAGAGTGAAGTCTTATGTCATAGTGGCAATTTAATCAAATGATATAAAGATTTTAAACAATTTATTTACATATCCTGACCACTAGGTGGCGCTGTCCTAAAGATTTATAGGTGCGCTCAGAACATGTCACTGATAAACCATGCCAAATTTCGTAGCGATACACCATTCTGTTTGTGAAATACTGAACTTAATGAGAAAATTCAAAATGGCCGACACCCAAAATGGCCGACCGAAAACCGTTTGGTATCGTTTGACTCGGCATGCCTCAAGGAATCTAACAAGACCACCTTCGTGATTTTAGGCTCAAATTTGAAGTAGTTATAAGCGAAAATAGGCATTTTTCGAATCTCGTGACCACTAGGTGGCGCTGTGACGAAACGTTGCAGGCACCCTCAGGTCATGACTGTAATGACATATACCAAGTTTCGTGTCGATACAATAAAGTTTTGCGAAGATACGGCCTCACGTCCGTTTTGGCGTGCTCGCCGCCATATATGTTGGCAATTTGTACGAGAACGCATTGGTCTATCAAAAAGCTTTTGATAACTTTTTGTCTGGGGTGTCTCTAGATGCTACATACCAAAGGACATGCAAATCGGACAGACGGTCTAGGAGGAGTTCGAAAAAGTAGGTTTTACGGAAAATTCAAAATGGCGGAAAGATGTGCATGACACAAATGACATCAACATATGCAATTGAATCATCATGAGCAAAGGATTCAGAGGAAACAAGAATTTATTTTCTAGGACTCACAGGTCAGAAGTTGTGAGCATGAACATAAGTGGATTTTTGGACTGTTGGTGGCGCTAGAGGGTTTGAGTCAGACACACCAATGTTGCTATAGTAACTTCTGTGACTGTCCTCTACATGTGTGCCAAATTTCATAACTTTCCTATGTACGGTTCTATGGGCTGCCATTGACTTTTGGGTGGAAGAACGAGGAACAAGAATAACAAATATAGCTGCAAGCAGCGATACCGGGGTCAAGCCAAACATGGCAAAAAATTATTCATACGTGATGACTGCCATGATTTAAGATCTAAGTTTGCATTAGTTTTATGAAAAAATAGCAATTTTTTGTATCTTGAGACCACTAGGTGGCACGGTGCAGAAACAATAGATGGTGCCTCAGGTCATGACTGTGATGACACATACCAAATTTAGTGTAAATACGATAAAGCAATACAGAGATATAGCCTTAAATGACTTGACCACTAGGGGGCACTAACCAAACAATAAATTGTGACTCAGGTCTTGATTGTGATGACACCCACCAAATTTGGTGTAAATACAATAAAGAGATGCAGAGATATAGCCTTAAATGACTTGACCACTAGGGGGCACTAACCAAACAATAAATTGTGACTCAGGTCTTGATTGTGATGACACCCACCAAATTTGGTGTAAATACAATAAAGAGATGCAGAAATATAGCCTTAAATGACTTGACCACTAGGGGGCACTGACCAAAAAATAAATTGTGACTCAGGTCTTGATTGTGATGACACCCACCAAATTTGGTGTAAATACGATAAAGAGATGCAGAGATATAGCTTCAAATCTCTTGACCACTAGGGGGCACCGAAAAGTTTACAAGTCCTCCCAGAACATGTAGGTAATGAACCATACCAAGTTTCATAACAATACACAGTTGCGTTTCTGAAATACTTGAACTTAAAGAAAAATTCAAAATGGCCGACACACAAAATGGCCGACCAAAAACCATGTGGTATCGTTTGACTCTGCATGCCTCACGAAATCTAACAAGACCAGTCTCATAATTTTACATTCAAATTTGCAGTAGTTATAAGCAAAAATAGACATTTTTTATATCTCGTGACCAGTAGGGGGCAGTGTGACGAAATGGTGCATGCACCCTCAGGTCATCACTGTTATGACATATACCAAGTCTCATATTAATACGCAAAAGTTTTGCGAAGATACAGGCTCAAACACATTTTGGCGTGCTCGCCCTCGCATTCTTTGATGCGTTATACGACAACGGATAGGTCTACCGAAAATCTTTTGATAACTTTTTGTCTAGAGTGTCTCTAGATGATGCATACCAAAAATCAAGCCAATCACACGAGCGCTCTAGGAGGAGTTCGAAAAAGTAGGTGTTCAATATAATTCAAAATGGCCGACAGGAAGTAGGTTTGACTCAGACATATTTTATACCGTCGGACTCAGCATGAGCCAAGGAATCAATAGAGTGAAGTCTTATGTCATAGTGGCAATTTAATCAAATGATATAAAGATTTTAAACAATTTATTTACATATCCTGACCACTAGGTGGCGCCGTCCTAAAGATTTATAGGTGCGCTCAGAACATGTCACCGATGAACCATGCCAAATTTCGTAGCGATACGCCATTCGGTTTGTGAAATACTGAACTTAATGAGAAAATTCAAAATGGCCGACACCCAAAATGGCCGACCGAAAACGGTTTGGTATCGTTTGACTCGGCATGCCTCAAGGAATCTAACAAGACCTCCTTCATGATTTTAGACTCAAGTTTGAAGTAGTTATAAGCGAAAATAGGCATTTTTCGAATCTCGTGACCACTAGGTGGCGCTGTGACGAAACGTTGCAGGCACCCTCAGGTCATGACTGTTATGACATATACCAAGTTTCGTGTCGATACAATAAAGTTTTGCGAAGATACGGCCTCACGTCTGTTTTGGCGTGCTCGCCGCCATATATGTTGTCAATTTATATGAGAACGCATTGGTCTATCAAAAAGCTTTTGATAACTTTTTGTCTTGCGTGTCTCTAGATGCTACATACCAAAGGACATGCAAATCGGACAAACGGTCTAGGAGGAGTTCGAAAAAGTAGGTTTTACGAAAAATTCAAAATGGCGGAAAGATGTGCATGACACAAATGACATCAATGTGTGCAATTGAATCATCATGAGCCAAGGATTCAGAGGAAACAAGAATTTAGTTTCTAGGACTCACGGGCCAGAAGTTATAAGCATGAACATAAGTGGATTTTTGGACTGTTGGTGGCGCTAGAGGGTTTGAGTCAGACACACCAATGTTGCTATAGTAACTTCTTAGACTGTCCTCTACATGTGTGCCAAATTACATAACTTTCCTACGTACGGTTCTATGGGCTGCCATTGACTTCAATGGAGGAAGAAGGAAGAAGAATAATAATAAGAAAACTAACAGATACAATAGGTGTCTACGCCACTTCGTGGCTTGACCCCTAATAAGAAAACTAACAATAACAATAGGGTTCTACGCCCCTTCGGGGCTTGACCCCTAATAAGAAAACTAACAATAACAATAGGGTTCTACGCCCCTTCGGGGCTTGACCCCTAATAATAATAAGAAAACTAACAATAACAATAGGGTTCTACGCCCCTTCGGGGCTTGACCCCTAAATATAGCTGCAAGCAGCGATACCGGGGTCAAGCCGAACATGGCAAAAAATGATTCATACGTGATGACTGCCATGATTTAACATCTAAGTTTGCATTAGTTTTATGAAAAAAAGCATTTTTTTCCTATCTTGAGACCACTAGGTGGCACTGTGCCAAAAGAACAGATGGTGCCTCAGGTCATAACTGTGATGACACATACCAAATTTAGTGTAAATACAATAAGGCGATACGGAGATATAGCCTTAAATGACTTGACCACTAGGGGGCACTGACCAAAAAATAAATTGTGACTCAGGTCTTGATTGTGATGACACCCACCAAATTTGGTGTAAATACAATAAAGAGATGCAGAGATATAGCCTTAAATAACTTGACCACTAGGGGGCACTGACCAAAAAATTAATTGTGACTCAGGTCTTGATTGTGATGACACCCACCAAATTTGGTGTAAATACAATAAAGAGTTGCAGAGATATAGCCTTAAATGACTTGACCACTAGGGGGCACTGACCAAAAAATAAATTGTGACTCAGGTCTTGATTGTGATGACACCCACCAAATTTGGTGTAAATACAATAAAGAGATGCAGAGATATAGCCTTAAATGACTTGACCACTAGGGGGCACTGACCAAAAAATAAATTGTGACTCAGGTCTTGATTGTGATGACACCCACCAAATTTGGTGTAAATACGATAAAGAGATGCAGAGATATAGCTTCAAATCTCTTGACCACTAGGGGGCACCGGAAAGATTACAAATCCTCCCAGAACATGTTGCTGATGAACCATACCAAGTTTCATAACAATACGCAATTGCGTTTCTGAAATACTTGAACTTAAAGAAAAATTCAAAATGGCCGACACACAAAATGGCCGACCAAAAACCATTTGGTATCGTTTGACTCGGCATGCCTCACGAAATCTAACAAGACCACTCTCATAATTTTACATTCAAGTTTGCAGTAGTTATAAGCAAAAATAGACATTTTTTATATCTCGTGACCAGTAGGGGGCAGTGTGACGAAATGGTGCATGCACCCTCAGGTCATCACTGTTATGACATATACCAAGTCTCATATTAATACACAAAAGTTTTGCGAAGATACAGGCTCAAACACATTTTGGCGTGCTCGCACTCGCATTCTTTGATGCGTTATACGACAACAAATAGGTCTACCGAAAAGCTTTTGATAACTTTTTGTCTAGAGTGTCTCTAGATGATGCATACCAAAAATCAAGCCAATCACACGAGCGCTCTAGGAGGAGTTCGAAAAAGTAGGTGTTCAATATAATTCAAAATGGCCGACAGGAAGTAGGTTTGACTCAGACATATTTGGTACAGTCGGACTCAGCATGAGCCAAGGAATCAATAGAGTGAAGTCTTATGTCATAGTGGCAATTTAATCAAATGATATAAACATTTTAAACAATTTATTTACATATCCTGACCACTAGGTGGCGCTGTCCTAAAGATTTATAAGTGCGCTCAGAACATGTCACTGATGAACCATGCCAAATTTCGTAGCGATACGCCATTCTGTTTGTGAAATACTGAACTTAATGAGAAAATTCAAAATGGCCGACACCCAAAATGGCCGACCGAAAACCGTTTGATATCGTTTGACTCGGCATGCCTCAAGGAATCTAACAAGACCACCTTCGTGATTTTAGGCTCAAGTTTGAAGTAGTTATATGCGAGAATATGCATTTTTCGAATCTCGTGACCACTAGGTGGCGCTGTGACGAAACGTTGCAGGCACCCTCAGGTCATGACTGTAATGACATATACCAAGTTTCGTGTCGATACAATAAAGTTTTGCGAAGATACGGCCTCACGTCCGTTTTGGCGTGCTCGCCGCCATATATGTTGTCAATTTATACGAGAACGCATTGGTCTATCAAAAAGCTTTTGATAACTTTTTGTCTGGGGTGTCTCTAGATGCTACATACCAAAGGACATGCAAATCGGACGGACGGTCTAGGAGGAGTTCGAAAAAGTAGGTTTTACGGAAAATTCAAAATGGCGGAAAGATGTGCATGACACAAATGACATCAACATGTGCAATTGAATCATCATGAGCCAAGGATTCAGAGGAAACAAGAATTTATTTTCTAGGACTCACGGGTCAGAAGTTGTGAGCATGAACATAAGTGGATTTTTGGACTGTTGGTGGCGCTAGAGGGTTTGAGTCAGACACACCAAATTTGCTATAGTAACTTCTGAGACTGTCCTCTACATGTGTGCCAAATTTCATAACTTTCCTACGTACGGTTCTATGGGCTGCCATTGACTTCAATGGCGGAAGAGGAAACATAATAATAATAATAATAATAATAAATATAGCTGCAAGCAGCGATACCGGGGTCAAGCCAAACATGGCAATAAATGATTCATACGTGATAACTGTCATGATTTAAGATCTAAGTTTGCATTAGTTTTATGAAAAAAATAGCATTTTTTGTATCTTGAGACCACTAGGTGGGGCTTTGCCGAAACAATAGATGGTGCCTCAGGTCATGACTGTGATGACACATACCAAATTTAGTGTAAATACAATAAAGCAATACGGAGATATAACCTTAAATGACTTGACCACTAGGGGGCACTGACCAAACAATAAATTGTGACTCAGGTCTTGATTGTGATGACACCCACCAAATTTGGTGTAAATACAATAAAGCGATTCGGAGATATAGCCTTAAATGACTTGACCACTAGGGGGCACTGACCAAATAATAAATTGTGACTCAGGTCTTGATTGTGATGACACCCACCAAATTTGGTGTAAATACAATAAAGAGATGCAGAGATATAGCCTTAAATGACTTGACCACTAGGGGCACTGACCAAAAAATAAATTGTGACTCAGGTCTTGATTGTGATGACACCCACCAAATTTGGTGTAAATACGATAAAGAGATGCAGAGATATAGCTTCAAATCTCTTGACCACTAGGGGGCACCGGAAAGTTTACAAGTCCTCCCAGAACATGTTGCTGATGAACCATACCAAGTTTCATAACAATACGTAATTGCGTTTCTGAAATACTTGAACTTAAAGAAAAATTCAAAATGGCCGACACACAAAATGGCCGACCAAAAACCATTTGGTATCGTTTGACTCGGCATGCCTCACGAAATCTAACAAGACCACTCTCATAATTTTACATTCAAGTTTGCAGTACTTATAAGCAAAAATAGACATTTTTTACATCTCGTGACCAGTAGGGGGCAGTGTGACGAAATGGTGCATGCACCCTCAGGTCATCACTGTTATGACATATACCAAGTCTCATATTAATACACAAAAGTTTTGCAAAGATACAGGCTCAAACACATTTTGGCGTGCTCGCCCTCGCATTCTTTGATTCGTTATACGACAACAAATAGGTCTACCGAAAAGCTTTTGATAACTTTTTGTCTAGAGTGTCTCTAGATGATGCATACCAAAAATCAAGCCAATCACACGAGCGCTCTAGGAGGAGTTCGAAAAAGTAGGTGTTCAATATAATTCAAAATGGCCGACAGGAAGTAGGTTTGACTCAGACATATTTGGTACAGTCGGACTCAGCATGAGCCAAGGAATCAATAGAGTGAAGTCTTATGTCATAGTGGCAATTTAATCAAATGATATAAAGATTTTTAACAATTTATTTACATATCCTGACCACTAGGTGGCGCCGTCCTAAAGATTTATAGGTGCGCTCAGAACATGTCACTGATGAACCATGCCAAATTTCGTAGCGATACGCCATTCTGTTTGTGAAATACTGAACTTAATGAGAAAATTCAAAATGGCCGACACCCAAAATGGCCGACCGAAAACCGTTTGGTATCGTTTGACTCGGCATGCCTCAAGGAATCTAACAAGACCAACTTCATGATTTTAGACTCAAGTTTGAAGTAGTTATAAGCGAGAATAGGCATTTTTCGAATCTCGTGACCACTAGGTGGCGCTGTGACGAAACGTTGCAGGCACCCTCAGTTCATGACTGTAATGACATATACCAAGTTTCGTGTCGATACACCAAAGTGTTGCGAAGATACAGCCACACGTCTGTTTTGGCGTGCTCGCCGCCATATATGTTGTTAATTTATACGAGAACGCTTTGGTCTATAAAAAAGCTTTTGATAACTTTTTGTCAGAGGTGTCTCTAGATGCTATATACCAAAGGACATGCAAATCGGACAAACGCTCTAGGAGGAGTTCGAAAAAGTAGGTTTTACGGAAAATTCAAAATGGCGGAAAGATGTGCATGACACAAATGACATCAATATGTGCAATTGAATCAACATGAGCCAAGGATTCAGAGGAAACAAGAATTTAGTTTCTAGGACTCACGGGTCACAAGTTATGAGCATGAACATAAGTGGACTTTTGGACTGTTGGTGGCGCTACAGAGTTTGAGTTAGACACACCAAATTTGCTATAGTAACTTCTAAGACTGTCCTGTACATGTGTGCCAAATTTCATAACTTTCCTATGTACGGTTCTATGGGCTGCCATTGACTTCAATGGCGGAAGAGGAAGAATAATAATAATAAATATAGCTGCAAGCAGCGATACCGGGGTCAAGCCAAAAAGGGCACAGAAGAAGGTAAACTTGAGTCCGGATGAGCAGTTTAAAAAACCTAGCAAAACCTCCTGATTTCAGACAAATTAATATAACAGTAATCAGCAAAAAAGCTGTGTTCTTATTCAGTGAAATCTCTCCCTCACGTCTTGAGGAGCATTGACAACTAGAACACTGAAGGAAATGTGAGTTGTGCTTGCAGTGGTAATACTCAGCTCACAAAATGTTACTGTGGTGTTAATGAGTCGAAAGAGCCCACCCCCATCTCTCTACGCTGTTCTGATGAAGAGATATAGCTCTTGCAACAACAGTTGATAAGGTATTCTCATTGGTTGCTAGACAGTAAATTGACATCCACCAGTGATTATAATCCAAGCCATGAAATGATTAATCCATGATGACTTATGGTTTTAGATGTGTTTGTTGCAGTAGTTTTAGGCAAAAATTACCATTTTCAATCTCAAAACCACTAGATGGCGCTGTGACAAAATTGTGCATGCAACTTCAGGTCATGATTACGTTACATCGAGCTAGTTTTATGACTATACACTTTAGTTTAGTGAAGAAACATTTGTATGACGATAGGGCTGGCTTGATATCACAGGTTTTGTTCAATTAAAACGCCAACTAGTGGTCCAAGCAAGCAATTTTTTTGTGTAGCCTCAGACTGTGGTCGTACATCAGCGTATCAAATCTGGTGAAAAAATCTCTTTTCGTTGCGAAGTTATAACCATTTATGTGTAAAAAATACAAAATTTAAAGGTAATTTTTCGTTTTTTGCATTTTTCGGCCATTTCTGATGAAAATTTTAATATAACGCCAATAGAACTTATTGTTCAGAAGGTAAGGTTAGTTTCTTCCTATGGTGTTTTTGAGTCGATCAGAATTACGCTCGCGGAGATATTCGCGCGTGTTTTTTAAGCGCTATTTTGCCACACAGGGTTAACCGTAAGGCGAATCCTGGCATGTTTGGTATCGTTGGACTCGGCAACTATTCAAAACTCCAAGGAAATAAGTCCCTTGTAAATACAATGATTATAGCCAAAGTTATAGGCCTATAAAACATTCGTCTGGCCACTAGGTGGCGCTGTGACGAAACTGTGCATGCTCCCTCAGTTCCTGACTGGCATCACAAGTACCAAGTGTCATGTCAATAGACATAAGTTTGACGAAGATACAGCCTAAAATCTGTTTTTTTGCACTCTACGTAAAATTCGTTAAGGCGGTATACGACAACGGATTGCTGTATCAAAATTCTTTTGATAACTTTTTGCCATGAGTGTCTCAAGATGCTACATACCAATTTTTGTGGCAATCGGGCAAAAGCTCTAGGACGAGTTCGAAAAAGTAGGTTTTACGAATAATTCAAAATGTCGGAAACATTTTCATGACGGAAAATGGCGTCATAGGGTCCAATCGAATCGTCTTAAGCCAAGGAATCAGAGGAAGCAAGAATTTTGTTTCTAGAACTTACGGATCAGAAGTTATAAGCAAAAACGTAAGTGTAACTTTGGACTGTTGATGGCGCTAGTGGGTTAGAGATAGAAACTCCAAATTTGCTGTGGATATTATTTGGACTGTCCTCTATCAGTGTGCCAAATTTCATAACTTTCCTACGTTCGGTTCTATGGGCTGCCATAGACCGCAATGGCGGAAGAAGAAAAATTTACTAACAGAAACAATTGCCAATATAGCTGCAAGCAGCGATACCGGGGTCAAGCCAAACATGGCAAAAAATGATTCATACGTGATGACTGTCATGATTTAAGATCTAAGTTTGCATTAGTTTTATGAAAAAAAGCAATTTTTTGTATCTTGAGACCACTAGGTGGCACTGTGCTGAAAGAATAGATGGTGCCTCAGGTCATGACTGTGATGACACATACCAAATTTAGTGTAAATACAATAAAGCGATACGGAGATATAGCCTTAAATGACTTGACCACTAGGGGGCACTGACCAAAAAATAAATTGTGACTCAGGTCTTGATTGTGATGACACCCACCAAATTTGGTGTAAATACAATAAAGAGATGCAGAGATATAGCCTTAAATGACTTGACCACTAGGGGGCACTGACCAAAAAATAAATTGTGACTCAGGTCTTGATTGTGATGACACCCACCAAATTTGGTGTAAATACGATAAAGAGATGCAGAGATATAGCTTCAAATCTCTTGACCACTAGGGGGCACCGGAAAGTTTACAAGTCCTCCCAGAACATGTTGCTGATGAACCATACCAAGTTTCATAACAATACGCAATTGCGTTTCTGAAATACTTGAACTTAAAGAAAAATTCAAAATGGCCGACACACAAAATGGCCGACCAAAAACCATTTGGTATCGTTTGACTCGCCATGCCTCACGAAATCTAACAAGACCAGTCTCATAATTTTACATTCAAGTTTGCAGTAGTTATAAGCAAAAACAGACATTTTTTATATCTCGTGACCAGTAGGGGGCAGTGTGACGAAATGGTGCATGCACCCTCAGGTCATCACTGTTATGACATAGCCCAAGTCTCATATTAATACGCAAAAGTTTTGCGAAGATACAGGCTCAAACACATTTTGGCGTGCTCGCCCTCGCATTCTTTGATACGTTATACGACAACGGATAGGTCTACCGAAAATCTTTTGATAACTTTTTGTCTAGAGTGTCTCTAGATGATGCATACCAAAAATCAAGCCAATCACACAAGCGCTCTAGGAGGAGTTCGAAAAAGTGGGTGTTCAATATAATTCAAAATGGCCGATAGGAAGTAGGTTTGACTCAGACATATTTGGTACAGTCGGACTCAGCATGAGCCAAGGAATCAATAGAGTGAAGTCTTATGTCATAGTGGCAATTTAATCAAATGATATAAAGATTTTAAAAAATGTATTTACATATCCTGACCACTAGGTGGCGCTGTCCTAAAGATTTATAGGTGCGCTCAGAACATGTCACTGATGAACCATGCCAAATTTCGTAGCGATACGTTATTCTGTTTGTGAAATACTGAACTTAAGGAGAAAATTCAAAATGGCCGACACACAAAATGGCCGACCGAAAACCGTTTGAAATCGTTTGACTCGGCATGCCTCAAGGAATCTAACAAGACCACCTTTGTGATTTTAGGCCAAAGTTTGAAGTAGTTATAAGCGAAAATAGGCATTTTTCGAATCTCGTGACCACTAGGTGGCGCTGTGACGAAACGTTGCAGGCACCCTCAGGTCATGACTGTAATGACATATACCAAGTTTCGTGTCGATACAATAAAGTTTTGCGAAGATAAGGCCTCACGTCCGTTTTGGCGTGCTCGCCGCTATATATGTTGTCAATTTATACGAGAACGCATTGGTCTATCAAAAAGCTTTTGATAACTTTTTGTCGTGGGTGTCTCTAGATGCTACATACCAAAGGACATGCAAATCGGACAAACGGTCTAGGAGGAGTTCGAAAAAGTAGGTTTTACAAAAAATTCAAAATGGCGGAAAGATTTGCATGACACCAATGACATCAATGTGTGCATTTGAATCATCATGAGCCAAGGATTCAGATGAAACAAGAATTTAGTTTCTAGGACTCATGGGTCAGAAGTTATGAGCATGAACATAAGTGGATTTTTGGACTGTTGGTGGCGCTAGAGGGTTTGAGTCAGACACACCAAAGTTGCTATAGTAACTTCTGAGACTGTCCTCTACATGTGTGCCAAATTTCATAACTTTCCTATGTACGGTTCTATGGGCTGCCATTGACTTCAATGGCGGAAGAGGAAACATAATAATAATAATAATAATAATAATAATAATAATAAGAAAACTAACAATAACAATAGGGTTCTACGCCCCTTCGGGGCTTGACCCCTAAATATAGCTGCAAGCAGCGATACCGGGGTCAAGCCAAACATGGCAAAAAATGATTCATACGTGATGACTGTCATGATTTAAGATTTAAGTTTGCATTACTTTTAGGAAAAAAATAGCAATTTTTTCGTATCTTGAGACCACTAGGTGGCGCTGTGCCAAAACAATAGATGGTGCCTCAGGCCATGATTGTGATGACACATACCAAATTTAGTGTAAATACAATAAAGCGATACGGAGATATAGCCTTAAATGACTTGACCACTAGGGGGCACTGACCAAACAATAAATTGTGACTCAGGTCTTGATTGTGATGACACCCACCAAATTTGGTGTAAATACGATAAAGAGATGCAGAGATATAGCTTCAAATCTCTTGACCACTAGGGGGCGCCGAAAAGTTTACAAGTCCTCCCGGAACATGTTGCTGATTAACCATACCAAGTTTCATAACAATACGCAATTGCGTTTATGAAATACTTGAACTTAAAGAAAATATTCAAAATGGCCGACACACAAAATGGCCGACCAAAACCAATTGGTATCGTTTGACTCGGCATGCCTCAAGAAATCTAACAAGACCAGTCTCATAATTTTACATTCAATTTTGCAGTAGTTATAAGCAAAAATAGACATTTTTTATATCTCCTGACCAGTAGGGGGCAGTGTGACGAAATGGTGCATGCACCCTCAGGTCATCACTGTTATGACATATACCAAGTCTCATATTAATACGCAAAAGTTTTGCGAAGATACAGGCTCAAACACATTTTAGCGTGCTCGCCCTCACATTCTTTGATGCGTTATACGACAACGGATAGGTCTACCGAAAAGCTTTTGATAACTTTTTGTCTAGAGTGTCTCTAGATGATGCATACCAAAAATCAAGCCAATCACACGAGCGCTCTAGGAGGAGTTCGAAAAAGTAGGTGTTCAATATAATTCAAAATGGCCGACAGGAAGTAGGCTTGACTCAGACATATTTGGTACGGTCTGACTCAGCATGAGCCAAGGAATCAATAGAGTGAAGTCTTATGTCATAGTGGCAATTTAATCAAATGATATAAAGATTTTAAAAAATTTATTTACATATCCTGACCACTAGGTGGCGCCGTCCTAAAGATTTATAGGTGCGCTCAGAACATGTCACCGATGAACCATGCCAAATTTTGTAGCGATACGCCATTCGGTTTGTGAAATACTGAACTTAATGAAAAAATTCAAAATGGCCGACACCCAAAATGGCCGACCGAAAACCGTTTGGTATCATTTGACTCGGCATGCCTCAAGGAATCTAACAAGACCACCTTCATAATTTTAGACTCAAGTTTGAAGTAGTTATAAGCGAAAATAGGCATTTATCGAATCTCGTGACCACTAGGTGGCGCAGTGACGAAACGTTGCAGGCACCCTCAGGTCATGACTGTAATGTCATATACCAAGTTTCGTGTCGATACAATAAAGTGTTGCGAAGATACGGCCTCACGTCCGTTTTGGCGTGCTCGCCGCCATATATGTTGTCAGTTTATACGAGAACGCATTGGTCTATCAAAAAGCTTTTGATAACTTTTTGTCTGGGGTGTCTCTAGATGCTACATACCAAAGGACATGCAAATCGGACGAACGCTCTAGGAGGAGTTCGAAAAAGTAGGTTTTACGGAAAAATCAAAATGGCGGAAAGATTTGCATGACACAAATGACATCAATGTGTGCAATTGAATCATCATGAGCAAAGGATTCAGAGGAAACAAGAATTTAGTTTCTGGGACTCACAGGTCAGAAGTTATGAGCATGAACATAAGTGGATTTTTGGACTGTTGGTGGCGCTAGAGGGTTTGAGTCAGACACACCAATGTTGCTATAGTAACTTCTGAGACTGTCCTCTACATGTGTGCCAAATTTCATAACTTTCCTACGTACGGTTCTATGGGCTGCCATTGACTTCAATGGAGGAAGAAGGAAGAAGAATAATAATAAGAAAACTAACAGAAACAATAGGTGTCTACGCCACTTCGTGGCTTGACCCCTAAATATAGCTGCAAGCAGCAATGCCGGGGTCAAGCCGAAAAGGGCACAGAAGGATGTAAAGTTGCGTTTGGATAAGCAGACTAAAGAACCTAGGGAAACCTTATGATTTCAGATGAAAAAAACGCAAAAGTAATCAACAAAAATAATCTATGTTCTTGTCTACTGCAATCGTCCTTCTGTTATTGACAATCATGGAACATAAGAGCACTGAAAGACATGTATGTGATGTTTGCAGTGGCAAAACATGGGTCACAACATGTTACAGCAAGTTAAATGAGTCAAAAGAGACCATCCCCATGTCTCTACGCTGTTCTGATGCAGAGAAAAAGCTGTTGCAAAAACAGTTGATAAGGTATTCTCATTGGTTGCTAGACAGTAAATTGACATCCACCAGTGATTATAATCCAAGCCATGAAATGAATAATCCATGATGATTTATGGTTTTAGATGTGTTTGTTGCAGTAGTTTTAGGCAAAAATTACCATTTTCTATCTCAAAACCACTAGGTGGCGCTGTGACAAAATTGTGCATGCAACTTCAGGTCATGATTACGTTACATTGAGCTAGTTTTATGTCTATACACTTTAGTTTAGTGAAGAAACAGTTGTATGACCATAGGGCTGGCTTGATATCACAGGTTTTGTTCAATTATAACGCCAACTAGTGGTGCAAGCAAGCAATTTTTTTTGTGTAGCCTCAGACTGTGGTCGTACATCAGCGTATCAAATCTGGTGAAAAAATCTCTTTTCGTTGCGAAGTTATAACCATTTATGTGTAAAAAATACAAAATTTAAAGGTAATTTTTAGTTTTTTGCATTTTTCGGCCATTTCTGATGAAAATTTTAATATAACGCCAATAGAACTTTTTGTTCAGAAGGTAAGGTTAGTTTCTTCCTATGGTGTTTTTGAGTCGATCAGAATTACGCTCGCGGAGATATTCGCGCGTGTTTTTTAAGCGTTATTTTGCTGCGCAGGGTTAACCGTAAGGCGAATTCTGGCAAGTTTGGTATCGTTGGACTCGGCAATTATTCAAAACTCCAAGGAAACAAGTCCCGTGACAATACATTGACCGCAGCCAAAGTTATAGGCGTGTAATACATTAATCTGACCACTAGGTGGCGCTGCGACGAAACTGTGCATGCACCCTCAGTTCCTGACTGGCATCACAAGTACCAAGTGTCATGTCAATAGGCCTAAGTTTGACGAAGATACAGCCTAAAATCAGTTTTTTTGCACTCTACGTAAAATTTGTTAAGGCGGTATACGACAACGGATTGGTGTATTGAAATTCTTTTGATAACTTTTTGCCATGAGTGTCTCTAGATGCTACGTGCCGATTTTCGTGGCAATCGGACAAAAGCTCTAGGACAAGTTCGAAAAAGTAGGTTTTACGAATAATTCAAAATAGTGGAAAAATTTTCATGACGGAAAATGACGTCATAGGGTCCTTTCGAATCGTCTTGAGCCAAGGAATCAGAGGAAATGAAAATTGTGTTTCTAGGACATACGGACCAGAAGTTATAAGCAAAAACATAAGTGCAACTTTGGACTGTTGGTGGCGCTAGCGGGTTAGACATAGAGACTCCAAATTTGCTGTGGGGACACACTGGAGTGTCCTTTATCAGTGTGCCAAATTTCATAACTTTCCTACGTACGGTTCTATGGGCTGCCATAGACCGCAATGGCGGAAGAAGAATAACTAATAATAATTGTAAATATAGCTGCAAGCAGCGATACCGGGGTCAAGCCAAACATGGCCAAAATCGATTCATACGTGATGACTGTCATAATTTAAGATCTAAGTTTGCATCAGTTTTATGAAAAAATAGCAATTTTTTGTATCTTGAGACCACTAGGTGGCGCTTTGCCGAAACAATAGATGGTGCCTCAGGTCATGACTGTGATGACACATACCAAATTTAGTGTAAATACAATAAAGCGATACGGAGATATAGCCTTAAATGACTTGACCACTAGGGGGCACTGACCAAACAATAAATTGTGACTCGGGTCTTGATTGTGATGACACCCACCAAATATGGTGTAAATACAATAAAGCGATACGGAGATATAGCCTTAAATGACTTGACCACTAGGGGGCACTGACCAAATAATAAATTGTGACTCAGGTCTTGATTGTGATGACACCCACCAAATTTGGTGTAAATACAATAAAGAGATGCAGAGATATAGCCTTAAATGACTTGACCACTAGGGGGCACTGACCAAAAAATAAATTGTGACTTAGGTCTTGATTGTGATGACACCCACCAAATTTGGTGTAAATACAATAAAGAGATGCAGAGATATAGCCTTAAAATACTTTACCACTAGGGGGCACTGACCAAAAAATAAATTGTGACTCAGGTCTTGATTGTGATGACACCCACCAAATTTGGTGTAAATACGATAAAGAGATGCAGAGATATAGCTTCAAATCTCTTGACCACTAGGGGGCACCGGAAAGTTTACAAGTCCTCCCAGAACATGTTGCTGATGAACCATACCAAGTTTCATAACAATACGTAATTGCGTTTCTGAAATACTTGAACTTAAAGAAAAATTCAAAATGGCCTACACACAAAATGGCCGACCAAAAACCATTTGGTATCGTTTGACTCGGCATGCCTCACGAAATCTAACAAGACCACTATCATAATTTTACATTCAAGTTTGCAGTAGTTATAAGCAAAAATAGACATTTTTTATATCTCGTGACCAGTAGGGGGCAGTGTGACGAAATGGTGCATGCACCCTCAGGTCATCACTGTTATGACATATACCAAGTCTCATATTAATACACAAAAGTTTTGCGAAGATACAGGCTCAAACACATTTTGGCGTGCTCGCCCTCGCATTCTTTGATGCGTTATAAGACAACAAATAGGTCTACCGAAAAGCTTTTGATAACTTTTTGTCTAGAGTGTCTCTAGATGATGCATACCAAAAATCTAGCCAATCACACGAGCGCTCTAGGAGGAGTTCGAAAAAGTAGGTGTTCAATATAATTCAAAATGGCCGACAGGAAGTAGGTTTGACTCAGACATATTTGGTACAGTCGGACTCAGCATGAGCCAAGGAATCAATAGAGTGAAGTCTTATGTCATAGTGGCAATTTAATCAAATGATATAAAGATTTTAAACAATTTATTTACATATCCTGACCACTAGGTGGCGCCGTCCTAAAGATTTATAGGTGCGCTCAGAACATGTCACTGATGAACCATGCCAAATTTCGTAGCGATACGCCATTCTGTTTGTGAAATACTGAACTTAATGAGAAAATTCAAAATGGCCGACACCCAAAATGGCCGACCGAAAACCGTTTGGTATCGTTTGACTCGGCATGCCTCAAGGAATCTAACAAGACCAACTTCATGATTTTAGACTCAAGTTTGAAGTAGTTATAGGCGAAAATAGGCATTTTTCGAATCTCGTGACCACTAGGTGGCGCTGTGACGAAACGTTGCAGGCACCCTCAGGTCATGACTCTAATGACATATACCAAGTTTCGTGTCGATACAATAAAGTTTTGCGAAGATACGGCCTCACGTCCGTTTTGGCGTGCTCGCCGCCATATATGTTGGCAATTTGTACGAGAACGCATTGGTCTATCAAAAAGCTTTTGATAACTTTTTGTCTGGGGTGCCTCTAGATGCTACATACCAAAGGACATGAAAATCGGACAAACGGTCTAGGAGGAGTTCGAAAAAGTAGGTTTTACGGAAAATTCAAAATGGCGGAAAGATGTGCATGACACAAATGACATCAATGTGTGCAATTGAATCATCATGAGCCAAGGATTCAGAGGAAACAAGAATTTAGTTTCTAGGACTCACGGGTCAGAAGTTATGAGCATGAACATAAGTGGATTTTTGGACTGTTGGTGGCGCTAGAGGGTTTGAGTCAGACACACCAATGTTGCTATAGTAACTTCTGAGACTGTCCTCTACATGTGTGCCAAATTTCATAACTTTCCTACGTACGGTTCTATGGGCTGCCATTGACTTCAATGGAGGAAGAAGGAAGAAGAATAATAATAATAAGAAAACTAACAATAACAATAGGGTTCTACGCCCCTTCGGGGCTTGACCCCTAAATATAGCTGCAAGCAGCAATGCCGGGGTCAAGCCGAAAAGGGCACAAAAGGATGTAAAATTGAGATTGGATAAGCAGATTGAAGAACCTAGGTAAACCTAATAATTTTAGATGAAAAAACAAAAAAGTAATCAACAAAAATAATTTAAGTTCTTGACTACTGCAATCGTCCTTCTGTTATTGACAATCATGGAACATTAGAGCACTGAAGGGCATGTGCGTGGTGTTTGCAGTTGCAAAACATGGGTCACATCATGTTACAACAAGTTTAATTAATCAAACGAGACCATCCCCGTGTCTCTACGATGTTCTGATGCAGAGATATAGCTTTTGCAAAAACGGTTGATAAGGTATTCTCAATGGTTGCTGGGGAGTGAATTGGCAAACACCAGTGATTATAGTCAAAGCCATGAAAGGAATAATCCATGATGACTCGTGGTTTTAGATGTGTTGTTGCAATAGTTTTAGGCAAAAATACCATATTCTATCTCAAAACCAGTAGGTCGCGCAATGACAAAATTGTGCATGCAACATCAGGTCATGATTGTTTTACATCTAGCTAGTTTTATGTCTATACACTTTAGTTTAGTGAAGAAACAGTTGTATGACCATAGGGCTGGCTTGTTATCAAAGGTTTTGTTCAATTATAAGGCCATCTAGTAGTGCAAGCATACAATTTTTTTTGTGTAGCCTCAGAATGTGCTCATGCATCAGCGTATCAAATCTGGTGAAAAAATCTCTTTTCGTTACGAAGTTACAGCCATTTATGTGTAAAAAACACAAAATTTGAAGGTAATTTTTCGTTTTTTGCAATTTTCGGCCATTTCTGATGAAAATTTTAATATAACACCAATAGAACTTTTTGTTCAGAAGGTAAGGTTAGTTTCTTCCTATGGTGTTTTCGAGTCGATCGGAAAAACGTTCGCGGAGATATTCACGCGTGTTTTTTAAGCGCTATTTTGCTGCGCAGGGTTAATCGTAAGGCGAATTCTGGCATGTTTGGTATCGTTTAACTCGGCAACTATTCAGAACTCCAAAGAAGCAAGTCCCATGAAAATACGTCAATCGGAGCCAAAGTTATAGGTGTATAAAACATTTCTCTGGCCACTAGGTGGCGCTGCAACGAAACTATGCATGCACCCTCGGTTCCTGACTGGCATCTCAAGTACCAAGTGTCGTGTCAATAGGCCTAAGTTTGACGAAGATACAGCCTAAAATCTGTTTTTTTGCGCTCTACGTAAAATTCGTTAAGGCGGTATACGACAACGGATTGGTGTATCGAAATTCTTTTGATAACTTTTTGCCTTAAGTGTCTCAAGATGATACATACCAATTTTCGTGGCAATTGGACAAAAGCTCTAGGACGAGTTCGAAAAAGTAGGTTTTACGAATAATTCAAAATGGCGGAAAATTTTCATGTCGAAAAAAGACGCCATAGGGTCCAATCGAATCGTCTTGAGCCAATGAATAAGAGAAAGCAATAATTTTGTTTCTAGGGCTTACGGATCAGAAGTTATAAGCAAAAACATAAGTGCAACTTTGGACTGTTGGTGGCGCTAGCGGGTTAGACATAGAGACTCCAAATTTGCTGTGGGGACACATTGGACTGTCCTCTATCAGTGTGCCAAATTTCATAACTTTCCTACGTACGGTTCTATGGGCTGCCATAGACCGCAATGGCGGAAGAAGAAGAAGAATAACTAATAATAATAATAAGAAAACTAACAAATACAATAGGGTTCTACGCCCCTTCGGGGCTTGACCCCTAAATATAGCTGCAAGCAGCGATACCGGGGTCAAGCCAAACATGGCAAAAAATGATTCATACGTGATGACTGTCATGATTTAAGATCTAAGTTTGCATTAGTTTTATGAAAAAAATAGCAATTTTTTTGTATCTTGAGACCACTAGGTGGCGTGGTGCAGAAACAATAGATGGTGCCTCAGGTCATGACTGTGATGACACATACCAAATTTAGTGTAAATATGATAAAGCAATACAGAGATATAGCCTTAAATGACTTGACCACTAGGGGGCACTAACCAAACAATAAATTGTGACTCAGGTCTTGATTGTGATGACACCCACCAAATTTGGTGTAAATACAATAAAGAGATGCAGAGATATAGCCTTAAATTACTTGACCACTAGGGGGCACTAACCAAACAATAAATTGTGACTCAGGTCTTGATTGTGATGACACTCACCAAATTTGGTGTAAATACAATAAAGAGATGCAGAGATATAGCCTTAAATGACTTGACCACTAGGGGGCACTGACCAAAAAATAAATTGTGACTCAGGTCTTGATTGTGATGACACCCACCAAATTTGGTGTAAATACGATAAAGAGATGCAGAGATATAGCTTCAAATCTCTTAACCACTAGGGGGCACCGAAAAGTTTACAAGTCCTCCCAGAACATGTTGCTGATGAACCATACCAAGTTTCATAACAATACACAGTTGCGTTTCTGAAATACTTGAACTTAAAGAAAAATTCAAAATGGCCGACACACAAAATGGCCGACCAAAAACCATTTGGTATCGTTTGACTCGCCATGCCTCACGAAATCTAACAAGACCAGTCTCATAATTTTACATTCAAATTTGCAGTAGTTATAAGCAAAAATAGACATTTTTTATATCTCGTGACCAGTAGGGGGCAGTGTGACGAAATGGTGCATGCACCCTCAGGACATCACTGTTATGACATATACCAAGTCTCATATTAATACGCAAAAGTTTTGCGAAGATACGGGCTCAAACACATTTTGGCGTGCTCGCACTCGCATTCTTTGATGCGTTATACGACAACGGATAGGTCTACCGAAAATCTTTTGATAACTTTTTGTCTAGAGTGTCTCTAGATGATGCATACCAAAAATCAAGCCAATCACACGAGCGCTCTAGGAGGAGTTCGAAAAAGTAGGTGTTCAATATAATTCAAAATGGCCGACAGGAAGTAGGTTTGACTCAGACATATTTGATACCGTCGGACTCAGCATGAGCCAAGGAATCAATAGAGTGAAGTCTTATGTCATAGTGGCAATTTAATCAAATGATATAAAGATTTTAAACAATTTATTTACATATACTGACCACTAGGTGGCGCCGTCCTAAAGATTTATAGGTGCGCTCAGAACATGTCACCGATGAACCATGCCAAATTTCGTAGCGATACGCCATTCGGTTTGTGAAATACTGAACTTAATGAGAAAATTCAAAATGGCCGACAACCAAAATGGCCGACCAAAAACGGTTTGGTATCGTTTGACTCGGCATGCCTCAAGGAATCTAACAAGACCTCCTTCATGATTTTAGACTCAAGTGTGAAGTAGTTATAAGCAAAAATATGCATTTTTCGAATTTCGTGACCACTAGGTGGCGCTGTGACGAAACGTTGCAGGCAACCTCAAGTCATGACTGTAATGACATATACCAAGTTTCGTGTCGATACAATAATGTTTTGCGAAGATACAGCCTCACGTCCGTTTTGGCGTGCTCGCCGCCGTATATGTTGTCAATTTATATGAGAACGCATTGGTCTATCAAAAAGCTTTTGATAACTTTTTGTCTGGGGTGTCTCTAGATGCTACATACCAAAGGACATGCAAATCGGACGAACGCTCTAGGAGGAGTTCGAAAAAGTAGGTTTTAAGGAAAATTCAAAATGGCGGAAAGATGTGCATGACAGAAATGACATCAATGTGTGCAATTGAATCATCATAAGCAAAGGATTCAGAGGAAACAAGAATTTAGTTTCTAGGACTCACGGGTCAGAAGTTATGAGCATGAACATAAGTGGATTTTTGGACTGTTGGTGGCGCTAGAGGGTTTGAGTCAGACAAACCAATGTTGCTATAGTAACTTCTGAGACCGTCCTCTACATGTGTGCCAAATTTCATAACTTTCCTATGTACGGTTCTATGGGCTGCCATTGACTTCAATGGCGGAAGAACAAGAAGATGAATAATAATAATAATAAGAAAACTAACAATAACAATAGGGTTCTACGCCCCTTCGGGGCTTGACCCCTAAAAAGAAAACTAACAAATACAATAGGGGTCTTCGCCCCTTCGGGGCTTGACCCCTAATAATAATAAGAAAACTAACAATAAATATAGCTGCAAGCAGCAATGCCGGGGTCAAGCCGAAAAGGGCACAAAAGGATGTCAAATTGAGATTGGAATAGCAGATTGAAGAACCTAGGTAAACCTAATAATTTTAGATGAAAAAACAAAAAAGTTATCAACAAAAACAATATAAGTTATTGTCTACTGCAATCGTCCTTCTGTTATTGACAATCATGGAACATTAGAGCACTGAAGGACATGTGAGTCGTGTTTGCAGTGGTAAAACATTTGTCACATCATGTTACAACAAGTTTAATTAGTCAAAAGAGACCATCCCCGTGTCTCTACGATGTTCTGATGCAGAGATATAGCTTTTGCAAAAACGGATGATAAGGTATTCTCAATGGTTGCTGGGGAGTGAATTGGCAACCACCAGTGATTATAGTCAAAGCCATGAAAGGAATAATCCATGATGACTCATGGGTTTTAGATGTGTTGTTGCAGTAGTTTTAGGCAAAAATACCATATTCTATATCAAAACCAGTAGGTGGGGCAATGACAAAATTGTGCATGCAACATCAGGTCATGATTGTGTTACATCTAGCTAGTTTTATGACTATACACTTTAGTTTAGTGAAGAAACAGTTGTATGACCATAAAGCTGGCTTGATATCAAAGTTTTTGTTCAATTATAAGGCCATCTAGAGGTGCAAGCATAAATTTTTTTGTGTGTGGCCTCGGAATGTGCTCATACATCAGCGTGTCAAATCTGGTGAAAAAATCTCTTTTCGTTACGAAGTTACAACCATTTATGTGTAAAAAACACAAAATTTGAAGGTAATTTTTCGTTTTTTGCAATTTTCGGCAATTTCTGATGAAAATTTTAATATAACGCCAATAGAACTTTTTGTTCAGAAGGTAAGGTTAGTTTCTTCCTATGGTGTTTTTGAGTCGATCGGAATAACGCTCGCAGAGATATTCGCGCATGTTTTTTAAGTGCTGTTTTGCTGCACAGGGCTAACCGTAAGGCGAATTCTGGCATGTTTGGTATCGTTGGACTCGGCGACTATTCAGGACTTCAAGGAAACAAGTCCCGTAAAAATATGTCGATCGGAGCCAAAGTTATAGGTGTATAAAACATTTATCTGGCCACTAGGTGGCGCTGCGACGAAACTGTGCATGCACCCTCAGTTCCTGACTGGCATCACAAGTACCAAGTGTCGTGTCAATAGGCCTAAGTTTGACGAAGATACCGCCTAAAATCTGTTTTTTTGCGCTCTATGTAAAATTCGTTAAGGCGGTATACGACAAAGGATTGCTGTATCGACATTCTTTTGATAACTTTTTGCCATGAGTGTCTCAAGATGATACATACCCATTTTCGTGGCAATCGGACAAAAGCTCTAGGACGAGTTCGAAAAAGTAGGTTTTACGAATAATTCAAAATGGCGGAAATATTTTCATGATGGAAAATATTATCAATGGTCCAATCGAATTGTCTTGAGCCAAGGAATGAGAGGAAACAAGAATTTCACTTCTAGGACGTACGGGTCAGAAGTTATAAGCAAAAACGTAAGTGCAACTTTGGACTGTTGGTGGCGCTAGTGGGTTAGACATAGAGACTCCAAATTTGCTGTGGGGACACATTGGACTGTCCTCTATCAGTGTGCCAAATTTCATAACTTTCCTACGTACGGTTCTATGGGCTGCCATAGACCGCAATGGCGGAAGAAGAAGAAGAAGAATAACTAATAATAATAATAAGAAAACTAACAAATACAATAGGGTTCTACGCCCCTTCGGGGCTTGACCCCTAACAATAGGGTTCTACGCCCCTTCGGGGCTTGACCCCTAATAATAATAATAAATATAGCTGCAAGCAGCGATACCGGGGTCAAGCCAAACATGGCAAAAAATGATTCATACGTGATGACTGTCATGATTTAAGATCTAAGTTTGCATTAGTTTTATGAAAAATATAGCAATTTTTTCGTATCTTGAGACCACTAGGTGGCGCTGTGCCGAAACAATAGATGGTGCCTCAGGTCATGACTGTGATGACACATACCAAATTTAGTGTAAATACGATAAACCGATAGGGAGATATAGCCTTAAATGACTTAACCACTAGGGGGCACTGACCAAACAATAAATTATAACTCAGGCCTTGATTGTGATGACACCCACCAAATTTGTTGTAAATACGATAAAGAGATGCAGAGGTATAGCTTCAAATCTCTTGACCACTAGGGGGCGCCAAAAAGTTGACAAGTCCTCCCAGAACATGTTGCTGATGAACCATACCAAGTTTCATAACAATACGCAATTGCGTTTCTGAAATACTTGAACTTAAAGAAAAATTCAAAATGGCCGACACACAAAATGGTCGACCAAAAACCATTTGGTATCGTTTGACTCGGTATGCCTCAAGAAATCTAACAAGACCAGTCTCATAATTTTACATTCAAGTTTGCAGTAGTTATAAACAAAAATAGACATTTTTTATATCTCGTGACCAGTAGGGGGCAGTGTGACGAAATGGTGCATGCACCCTCAGGTCATCACTGTTATGACATATACCAAGTCTCATATTAATACGCAAAAGTTTTGCGAAGATACAGGCTCAAACACATTTTGGCGTGCTCGCCTTCGCATTCTTTGATGCGTTATACGACAACGGATAGGTCTACTGAAAAGCTTTTGATAACTTTTTGTCTAGAGTGTCTCTAGATGATGCCTACCAAAATTCAAGCCAATCAAAAAAGCGCTCTAGGAGGAGTTCGAAAAAGTAGGTCTTCAATATAATTCAAAATGGCCGACAGGAAGTAGGTTTGACTCAGACATATTTGGTACAGTCGGACTCAGCATGAGCCAAGGAATCAATAGAGTGAAGTCTCATGTCAGTGTGGTAATTTAATCAAATGATATAAATATTTTAAACTATTTATTTACATATCCTGACCACTAGGTGGCGCTGTCCTAAAGATTTATAGGTACGCTCAGAACATGTCACTGATGAACCATGCCAAATTTCGTAGCGATACGCCATTCTGTTTGTGAAATACTGAACTTAATGAGAAAATTCAAAATGGCCGACACCCAAAATGGCCGACCGAAAACCGTTTGGTATCATTTGACTCGGCATGCCTCAAGGAATCTAACAAGACCACCTTCGTGATTTTAGACTCAAGTTTGAAGTAGTTATAAGCGAAAATAGGCATTTTTCGAATCTCGTGACCACTAGGTGGCGCTGTGACGAAACGTTGCAGGCACCCTCAGTTCATGACTGTAATGACATATACCAAGTTTCGTGTTGATACAATAAAGTTTTGCGACGATAGGGCCTCACGTCCGTTTTGGCGTGCTCGCCGCCATATATGTTGTAAATTTATACAAGAACGCATTGGTCTATCAAAAAGCTTTTGATAACTTTTTGTCTGGGGTGTCTCTAGATGCTACATACCAAATGACATGCAAATCGGACAAACGGTCTAGGAGGAGTTCGAAAAAGTAGGTTTTACGGAAAATTCAAAATGGCGGAAAGATGTGCATGACACAAATGACATCAATGTGTGCAATTGAATCATCATGAGCCAAGGATTCAGAGGAAAGAAGAATTTAGTTTCTAGGACTCACGGGTCAGAAGTTATGAGCATGAACATAAGTGGATTTTTGGACTGTTGGTGGCGCTAGAGGGTTTGAGTTAGACACACCAATGTTGCTATAGTAACTTCTAAGACTGTCCTCTACATGTGTGCCAAATTTCATAACTTTCCTACGTACGGTTCTATGGGCTGCCATTGACTTCAATGGCGGAAGAACAAGGATGAATAATAATAATAAGAAAACTAACAATAACAATAGGTGTCTACGCCACTTCGTGGCTTGACCCCTAATAAGAAAACTAACAATAACAATAGGGTTCTACGCCCCTTCGGGGCTTGACCCCTAATAATAAGAAAACTAACAATAACAATAGGGTTCTACGCCCCTTCGGGGCTTGACCCCTAATAATAATAATAAATATAGCTGCAAGCAGCGATACCGGGGTCAAGCCAAACATGGGAAAAAATGATTCATACGTGATGACTGTCATGATTTAAGATCTAAGTTTGCATTAGTTTTATAAAAAAATTGCATTTTTTTGTATCTTGAGACCACTATGTGGTGCTGTGCTGAAACAATAGATGGTGCCTCAGGTCTTGATTGTAATGACACCCACCAAATTTGGTGTAAATACAATAAAGAGATGCAGAGATATAGCCTTAAATGACTTGACCACTAGGGGGCACTGACCAAAAAAAAAAAAATTGTGACTCAGGTCTTGATTGTGATGACACCCACCAAATTTGGTGTAAATACAATAAAGAGATGCAGAGATATAGCTTCAAATCTCTTGACCACTAGGGGGCACCGAAAAGTTTACAAGTCCTCCCAGAACATGTTGCTGATGAACCATACCAAGTTTCATAACAATACGCAATTGCGTTTCTGAAATACTTGAACTTAAAGAAAAATTCAAAATGGCCGACACACAAAATGGCCGACCAAAAACCATTTGGTATCGTTTGACTCTGCATGCCTCACGAAATCTAAAAAAGACCAGTCTCATAATTTTACATTCAAGTTTGCAGTAGTTATAAGCAAAAATAGACATTTTTTATATTTCGTGACCAGTAGGGGGCAGTGTGACGAAACGGTGCATGCACCCTCAGGACATCACTGTTATGACATATACCAAGTCTCATATTAATACGCAAAAGTTTTGCGAAGATACAGGCTCAAACACATTTTGGCGTGCTCGCCCTCGCATTCTTTGATGCGTTATACGACAACGGATAGGTCTACCGAAAAGCTTTTGATAACTTTTTGTCTGGAGTGTCTCTAGATGATGCGTACCAAAAATCAAGCCAATCACTCGAGCGCTCTAGGAGGAGTTCGAAAAAGTAGGTGTTCAATATAATTCAAAATGGCCGACAGGAAGTAGGTTTGACTCAGACATATTTGGTACAGTCGGACTCAGCATGAGCCAAGGAATCAATAGAGTGAAGTCTTATGTCAGTGTGGCAATTTAATCAAATGATATAAAGATTTAAAAATTTATTTTTACATATCCTGACCACTAGGTGGCGCCGTCCTAAAGATTTATAGGTGCGCTCAGAACATGTCACTGATGAACCATGCCAAATTTCGTAGCGATACGCCATTCTGTTTGTGAAATACTGAACTTAATGAGAAAATTCAAAATGGCCGACACCCAAAATGGCCGACCGAAAACCGTTTGGTATCATTTGAGTCGGCATGCCTCAAGGAATCTAACAAGACCACCTTCATGATTTTAGACTCAAGTTTAAAGTAGTTATAAGCAAAAATATGCATTTTTCGAATCTCGTGACCACTAGGTGGGGCTGTGACGAAACGTTGCAGACACCCTCAGGTCATGACTGTTATGACATATACCAAGTTTCTTGTCGATACAATAAAGTTTTGCGAAGATAAGGCCTCACGTCCGTTTTGGCGTGCTCGCCGCCATATATGTTGTCAATTTATATGAGAACGCATTGGTCTATCAAAAAGCTTTTGATAACTTTTTGTCTTGGGTGTCTCTAGATGCTACATACCAAAGGACATGCAAATCGGACAAACGGTCTAGGAGGAGTTCGAAAAAGTAGGTTTTACGAAAAATTCAAAATGGCGGAAAGATGTGCATGACACAAATGATATCAATGTGTGCATTTGAATCATCATGAGCCAAGGATTCAGAGGAAACAATAATTTAGTTTCTAGGACTCACGGGTCAGAAGTTATGAGCATGAACATAAGTGGATTTTTGGACTGTTGGTGGCGCTAGAGGGTTTGAGTCAGACACACCAATGTTGCTATAGTAACTTCTAAGACTGTCCTCTACATGTGTGCCAAATTTCATAACTTTCCTATGTACGGTTCTATGGGCTGCCATTGACTTTTGGGTGGAAGAACGAGGAACAAGAATAATAATAAGAAAACTAACAATAACAATAGGGTTCTACGCCCCTTCGGGGCTTGACCCCTAATAAATATAGCTGCAAGCAGCGATACCGGGGTCAAGCCAAACATGGCAAAAAATGATTCATACATGATGACTGTCATGATTTAAGATCTAAGTTTGCATTAGTTTTATGAAAAAATAACAATTTTTGTGTATCTTGAGACCACTAGGTGGTGCTGTGCCGAAACAATAGATGGTGCCTCAGGTAATGACTGTGATGACACATACCAAATTTAGTGTAAATACGATAAAGCGATACGGAGATATAGCCTTAAATGACTTGACCACTAGGGGGCACTGACCAAACAATAAATTGTGACTCAGGTCTTGATTGTGATGACACCCACCAAATTTGGTGTAAATACGATAAAGAGATGCAGAGATATAGCTTAAAATCTCTTGACCACTAGGGGGCGCCGAAAAGTTTACAAGTCCTCCCAGAACATGTTGCTGATGAACCATACCAAGTTTCATAACAATACGCAATTGCGTTTCTGAAATACTTGAACTTAAAGAAAAAATTCAAAATGGCCGACACACAAAATGGCCGACCAAAAACCATTTGGTATCGTTTGACTCGGCATGCCTCACGAAATCTAACAAGACCAGTCTCATAATTTTACATTCAAGTTTGCAGTAGTTATAAGCAAAATAGAATTTTTTTATATCTCGTGACCAGTAGGGGGCAGTGTGACGAAATGGTGCATGCACCCTCAGGTCATCACTGTTATGACATATACCAAGTCTCATATTAATACGCAAAAGTTTTGCGAAGATACAGGCTCAAACACATTTTGGCGTGCTCGCCCTCGCATTCTTTGATGCGTTACACGACAACGGATAGGTCTACGGAAAAGCTTTTGATAGCTTTTTGTCTAGAGTGTCTCTAGATGATGCATACCAAAAATCAAGCCAATCACACGAGCGCTCTAGGAGGAGTTCGAAAAAGTAGGTGTTCAATATAATTCAAAATGGCCGACAGGAAGTAGGTTTGACTCAGACATATTTGGTACAGTCGGACTCAGCATGAGCCAAGGAATCAATAGAGTGAAGTCTTATGTCATAGTGGCAATTTAATCAAATGATACAAAGATTTTAAACAATTTATTTACATATCCTGACCACTAGGTGGCGCCGTCCTAAAGATTTATAGGTGCGCTCAGAACATGTCACTGATGAACCATGCCAAATTTCGTAGCGATACGCCATTCTGTTTGTGAAATACTGAACTTAATGAGAAAATTCAAAATGGCCGACACCCAAA